>NC_088244.1:3536208-3691208 GCF_036934945.1 Oncorhynchus masou masou | reverse complement strand
TCTATCCCCTATACCCCCAATGGGGTAGCTACCTACTTCTATCCTCTATACCCCCAATGGGGTAGCTACCTGCTTCTATCCTCTATACCCCCAATGGGGTGGCTACCTGCTTCTATCCCCTATACCCCCAATGGGGTAGCTACCTACTTCTATCCTCTATACCCCCAATGGGGTAGCTACCTGCTTCTATCCTCTATACCCCCAATGGGGTAGCTACCTGCTTCTATCCTCTATACCCCCAATGGGGTAGCTACCTACTTCTATCCTCTATACCCCCAATGAAGCAGGGGCAGCAGAGGTAGCCAAGGACACACACACACACACACACACACACACACACACATATATATACATATAGTATATATATATATATATATAGTGTCAGGACCCGGTTTCGAACCTGGGTCTCCGGAGTGAGAAACAGTCACTTAACCAACTGAGCCACGAATAGACAGCAGAACCCAGAAGATGAGGCAGACACAGCAGTACTTAAGACGGTGTATTTAATGAAGAAAAAATCCTAAAAATAAAAAATGGCAAATCCAAAAGGTGGAAGGAAAAACACAAAAAGATCTAAAAAGAAACTCACCAAAACTAAACTAAAACAAAAAACAGAATACCACAAGAACGTTACCCGGAATCGACAAGAGCACACAGAACACTAGTGCAGGGTGCCAACATACAAACACAGAGCACAGAACTGAGGGAAACAAAGGGTTTAAATACAATCAGGGGAAAACGAGACACAGGTGCAAACAATAATGGGGGTCAAGGGAAAAACACAGGGACAAAAAGCACAATGGGGACATCTACTGACAAACAACTGGAACAACCCTGGCCAAATCCTGACAGAATCCCCCCCCTAGGAACGGCTCCTGACGTTCCTACCAGCTCTCTCAGGGTGGAGGACCCTGAACTGACGAATGAGGTCAGGGTCCAGGATGTCTTTGGCAGGAACCCAGGAGCGCTCCTCAGGACCGTAGCCTTCCCAGTCCACCAGATACTGCCAGGACCGCTGCACCCGGCGGGAATCCAGTATCCGGTGGACGGTATAAGCCGGCTGGCCTCCAATGACACGAGGCGGAGGGGGAGGTCTGTCTGCCGGGACAAGGGGAGAAAAAACAACAGGTTTTAACAAAGACACATGAAATGTGGGATTAATCTTAAGGGATCTGGGTAAGTGTAGGCGATAAGAAACTGGGTTAACTCTCCTGGCAACCTTGAAGGGACCGATGTATTTTTGGGACAGCTTGCGAGACTCCACCCGTAGAGGTAAGTCTCTTGTGGAGAGCCAGACTCTCTGGCCGGGGCGCAGGGTAGGCCCGGGACGGCGACGTCTGTTGGCTTGTTGTTGATACCTCTGTGAGGAACGCATCAGATTAAGACGGGTCTTCCTCCACATAAGCCGACAGCGTCTGACGAATCTCAAGGCTGAAGGCACACTGACTTCTGCCTCCTGGTCCGGGAACAATGGAGGAGCATAGCCAAACTGACACTCGTGCGGGGACATACCAGTGGAGGAGGAGCGCAAGGTGTTGTGCGCGTATTCGGCCCAAACAATAAAGGATGACCATGTGGACGGGTTGTCACGAGTCATACATCGGAGGGTGGTTTCCAGCTCTTGATTCATCCTCTCTGTTTGGCCGTTGGACTCCGGATGGTACCCTGAAGATAGACTGGCAGAAGCCCCCATGAGTTGGCAGAAGGCCTTCCAAAACCTTGAGGCGAACTGGGGACCTCTGTCAGAAACCACATCTTGAGGAATGCCGAAGACTCGGAACACATGATTAATTACCAACTCAGCCGTTTCCTTGGCAGAAGGTAACTTAGTCAGAGGGACGAACCTGGCCGCCTTTGAAAACCTGTCGATTATGACTAGGATAGTAGTATTGCCATGGGATGGAGGAAGTCCAGTAATAAAGTCCAATGAGATATGGGACCAGGGTCTGTGGGGAACAGGTAAAGGGTGAAGGAGTCCTTGAGGGCGGAGGTGAGAAGATTTGCCCTGGCAGCACACGGGGCAGGCATTGACGAAAGTGGCAACGTCTTCTCTTATGGTAGGCCACCAGAACTTACGCTGGATGAACTCCAAGGTGCGACCTACGCCCGGATGACAGGTGAGGCGAGAGGAGTGCCCCCACAGAAGGACCTGAGTCCTCACTGCCTTGGGGACAAACAACCGATTGGCAGGGCCTCCTTTAGGGTCCGGTTCGCTAGCTTGAGCACGTCTCACGGTATCCTCAACTTGCCACGAGATCGGAGCCACAATCTTAGCAGCAGGAAGGACAGGCATGTCCGTGTCATCTCGAATGGCAGGAGCGTAGACTCGGGACAGGGCATCCGGTTTGAGATTCTTCGACCCGGGCCGATAGGTGAGGATAAACTGGAATCGATTGAAGAAAAGAGACCATCTAGCTTGTCTAGAGTTCAATCGCTTCGCCTGCTGGATATACTCCAGATTTTTGTGGTCCGTAAGCACTTGAAACGGGTGAGAAGCCCCTCGAGCCAGTGTCTCCATTCCTTCAATGCCATCTTAACCGCTAGGAGTTCACGATCCCCCACATCGTAGTTCCTCTCAGTCGGGGTAAGCCGGTGTGAGAAGAAAGCGCACGGATGAAGCTTCTTGTCTTCACCCCTCTGAGACAGGACAGCTCCGACACCAACCTCTGATGCGTCTACCTCCACCACAAATGGTTCATCCGTAGTCGGTAGTATCAGGATGGGAGCAGAGAGGATGCGCTGCTTGAGTCCTTGGAAGGCCGTCTCAGCTTCTCTTCCCCAAAAAAACCTTGCATTGCCACCTTTGGTTAAAGCTGAGAGAGGAGCTGCCACCAAACTGAAGTTCTTGATGAACTTGCGGTAAAAGTTTGTGAAGCCCAGGAAACGCTGAACATCCTTAACGGATTTGGGGGTGGGCCAATCCGCTACCGCCCCTACCTTCCTAGGGTCCATTTGGATTCGACCGGGTTCCACTACAAATCCCAGGAATTGTACTCGGGATGAATGGAATTCACATTTTTCCGACTTAACGTACAGATGGCTGTCCAGGAGGCGTTTGAGTACTTGTCTGACATGCTTAGTGTGTTCTTGAAGGGAGCTCGAAAAGATGAGGATGTCATCCAAGTAAACGAACACAAATATGTTAAGCATATCCCTAAGCACATCGTTTATGAGCGCTTGGAACACCGCTGGGGCGTTGGTCAGGCCGAAGGGCATCACCAAGTATTCATAGTGACCAGTAGGCGTGTTGAAAGCGGTCTTCCACTCGTCACCAGGTCTGATCCGCACAAGATGGTATGCGTTCCGCAGGTCAAGCTTAGTGAAAACAACTGCTTCCTGGAGCAGCTCGAAGGCTGTGGCCATAAGGGGTAGCGGGTAACGGTTACGGACGGTTATGTCATTGAGTCCCCGGTAGTCGATGCAAGGACGTAACCCACCGTCTTTCTTGGCCACAAAGAAAAACCCTGCTCCCGCCGGGGAGGTGGATGGACGCATGAGGCCTGCTTCCAGAGAGTCCTTGATGTAGGTATCCATAGCAGCTCGTTCGGGTGGAGATAGGGAAAAGATCCGACCCCTGGGGGGCAAGTGCCCAGAAACAGGTCGATGGGGCAATCGTAAGATCTATGGGGTGGTAGCATGGTGGCCCTCTGTTTGCTAAACACCAGTTTGAGGTCATGGTAACACTCGGGAACTCGGGTCAGGTCGATGGATTCTAAAGACTCGGGAGTAGAACTCGGGAATTCTGGAAAATACAAGTAGCTTGGCACGTAGGACCCCACTGCTTGATAGTGCCCACAGACCAGTCGATGTGAGGGTTATGGCTGTGAAGCCAGGGGTATCCAAGGACGAGAGGGAACTCGGAACAGGAGATCAAATGAAAGTTCATCAATTCCTGGTGTTGTGAAACTGAAAGTCTCAAGGAGGTAGTGACATGAGTGACAAGTCCAGATCCCAAAGGGCTTCCATCCAATGTAGTAACCCTCATGGGGTCACTTAGAGGTTCAGAGGGAACGCCATTCTCCTTCGCCCAGACACCATCCATGAAGTTACCTGCGGCTCCAGAGTCTACCAAGGCTTGAAGGTGAAGCTTGTGGTTGTCCCAGGAGAGGGTGACTGGAATGAGCAGACGGGAGTTGGACGGATGGGAGGAGGTTATGTTTCCCGTTACAGTTCCCCCGGTCTGTACGGGACAGAGCGTTTCCCTGGAGCCCGGGACACGTGGAACGGAAATGGCCCGTTTTGCCGCAATATAGACAGCGTCGCTCCCTCATCCGGCGGTCTCTCTCAGCCTGGGAGATGCGTCCAATCTGCATGGGTTCCGGTGGAGCCAGTGATGATAAAGGTGGGAACTCGGAGCTGGGACTGATAGGGGCTAGAGGTCTACGGTTGAGTTCTCTCTCTCTCAGACGCTGGTCAATGCGTGAGGCCAACTTGATCAGGGACTCGAGATTGTCCGGTGGTTCCCGAGTGGCCAGTTCATCTTGGATAGTGTCGGAAAGGCCTTTCAGAAAGCACACCGTGAGCGCCTCGTTGTTCCAGCCACTCGCTGCTGCTACCGTGCGGAACTGGATGGCATAGTCCGTCACGCTGCGCCAACCTTGATGGAGAGTCAGGAGCTGTTTGGCTGAGTCAGAACCACTGCTTGGGCCTTGAAACACTCGTTTGAATTCCTCAGCAAAGGCAGAGTAGCTGGCACAGCAGGAACTATGGGCATCCCACATAGCAGTAGCCCAGGCCAGGGCTTTTTCCGACAGCAGGGTGATGATATATGCGATCTTAGACCGGTCGGTGGGAAACGACGAGGGTTGCAGCTCAAAGGAGAGAGAACATTGAGTGAGAAACCCTTTACAAGCACTTGGATCACCTGAGAACCGTTGGGGAGGTGGAAGACGAGGTTCAGCCAGGGGGTTAACTGCCATGGGTACGTGAACTTGAGGTACTGGGACGGGAACTGTTGCCGGGGTAAGTCGATCAGACATTTGCTTAATGGAAGTCAGCATCTCCGACAGAAGATGAGAATGTCTTGCCATTAAGGCCTCTTGCTGAACCAGGGCGGCTTCGTGGCGTTGGACAGTCTCCTGGTGGTGGGACAGCGTGGCAAAAGGTCCTGGGAACTGGCTGCCTCTGGGTTCATTTTTGGCTCTGTGTTTCTGTCAGGACCCGGTTTCGAACCTGGGTCTCCGGAGTGAGAAACAGTCACTTAACCAACTGAGCCACGAATAGACAGCAGAACCCAGAAGATGAGGCAGACACAGCAGTACTTAAGACGGTGTATTTAATGAAGAAAAAATCCTAAAAATAAAAAATGGCAAATCCAAAAGGTGGAAGGAAAAACACAAAAAGATCTAAAAAGAAACTCACCAAAACTAAACTAAAACAAAAAACAGAATACCACAAGAACGTTACCCGGAATCGACAAGAGCACACAGAACACTAGGGCAGGGTGCCAACATACAAACACAGAGCACAGAACTGAGGGAAACAAAGGGTTTAAATACAATCAGGGGAAACGAGACACAGGTGCAAACAATAATGGGGGTCAAGGGAAAAACACAGGGACAAAAAGCACAATGGGGACATCTACTGACAAACAACTGGAACAACCCTGGCCAAATCCTGACATATAGTATATATATATATATATATATATAATATATATATATATATATAATATATATCCGGTTTGCTTGCCGTGCGGTAGCAGAGAGAACAGTCTATGACTAGGGTGGCTGGAGTCTTTGACAATTTTTAGGGCCTTCCTCTGACACTGCCTGGTATAGAGGTCCTGGATGGCAGGAAGCTTGGCCCCGGTGATGTACTGGGCCGTACACACTACCCTCTGTCGTGCCTTACGGTCAGATGCCGAGCAGTTGCAAACGTACAGTCAATAACACAATAGAAAATATGTATACATTGTGTGCAAATTAAGTAAGGAGGTAAGGCAATAAATATGCCATAGTGGCGAAGTAATTACAATTGAGTTGTCACAAATTCTCTCCTTGTTCGGCGGTCGACGTCACCGGCCTTCTTGCCATCACTGATCCATTTTTTATTTTCCATTGTTTTTGTCTTGTCTTCCTTCACACCTGGTTCCAATCCCATCAATTACAAGGTCAGTAGCTATATACAGGGTCAGTAGCTATATACAGGGTCAGTAGCTATATACAGGGTCAGTAGCTATATACAGGGCCAGTAGTTATATACAGGGTCAGTAGTTATATACAGGGTCAGTAGCTATATACAGGGACAGTTCCAGGGACAGTTGCTATATACATGGACAGTTCCAGGATCAGTAGCTATATACAGGGACAGTTCCAGGATCAGTGGCTATATGCAGGGACAGTACCAGGATCAGTGGCTATATACAGGGACAGTACCAGGATCAGTGGCTATATACAGGGACAGTTCCAGGATCAGTGGCTATATACAGGGACAGTACCAGGATCAGTGGCTATATACATGGACCGTACCAGGATCAGTGGCTATATACAGGGACAGTTCCAGGATCAGTGGCTATATGCAGGGACAGTACCAGGATCAGTGGCTATATACAGGGACAGTTCCAGGATCAGTGGCTATATACAGGGACAGTTCCAGGATCAGTGGCTATATACAGGGACAGTTCCAGGATCAGAGATACAGACACATTTACAATGCACGGGTATACTGGAGGCATCAGGATATAAGATAAACAGAGTAGCGAGTAAAGATGTCGTTTAATTTGTCTGAGAGCAAGATGTCGATTTCCGTGACGGGGCTGTTTTTTTTTGTAATCAGTCACTTAACCAACTGAGCCACGAATAGACAGCAGAACCCAGAAGATGAGGCAGACACAGCAGTACTTAAGACGGTGTATTTAATGAAGAAAAAATCCTAAAAATAAAAAATGGCAAATCCAAAAGGTGGAAGGAAAAACACAAAAAGATCTAAAAAGAAACTCACCAAAACAAAAAACAGAATACCACAAGAACGTTACCCGGAATCGACAAGAGCACACAGAACACTAGGGCAGGGTGCCAACATACAAACACAGAGCACAGAACTGAGGGAAACAAAGGGTTTAAATACAATCAGGGGAAACGAGACACAGGTGCAAACAATAATGGGGGTCAAGGGAAAAACACAGGGACAAAAAGCACAATGGGGACATCTACTGACAAACAACTGGAACAACCCTGGCCAAATCCTGACAGAATCCCCCCCCTAGGAACGGCTCCTGACGTTCCTACCAGCTCTCTCAGGGTGGAGGACCCTGAACTGACGAATGAGGTCAGGGTCCAGGATGTCTTTGGCAGGAACCCAGGAGCGCTCCTCAGGACCGTAGCCTTCCCAGTCCACCAGATACTGCCAGGACCGCTGCACCCGGCGGGAATCCAGTATCCGGTGGACGGTATAAGCCGGCTGGCCTCCAATGACACGAGGCGGAGGGGGAGGTCTGTCTGCCGGGACAAGGGGAGAAAAACAACAGGTTTTAACAAAGACACATGAAATGTGGGATTAATCTTAAGGGATCTGGGTAAGTGTAGGCGATAAGAAACTGGGTTAACTCTCCTGGCAACCTTGAAGGGACCGATGTATTTTTGGGACAGCTTGCGAGACTCCACCCGTAGAGGTAAGTCTCTTGTGGAGAGCCAGACTCTCTGGCCGGGCGCAGGGTAGGCCCGGGACGGCGACGTCTGTTGGCTTGTTGTTGATACCTCTGTGAGGAACGCATCAGATTAAGACGGGTCTTCCTCCACATAAGCCGACAGCGTCTGACGAATCTCAAGGCTGAAGGCACACTGACTTCTGCCTCCTGGTCCGGGAACAATGGAGGAGCATAGCCAAACTGACACTCGTGCGGCGACATACCAGTGGAGGAGGAGCGCAAGGTGTTGTGCGCGTATTCGGCCCAAACAATAAAGGATGACCATGTGGACGGGTTGTCACGAGTCATACATCGGAGGGTGGTTTCCAGCTCTTGATTCATCCTCTCTGTTTGGCCGTTGGACTCCGGATGGTACCCTGAAGATAGACTGGCAGAAGCCCCCATGAGTTGGCAGAAGGCCTTCCAAAACCTTGAGGCGAACTGGGGACCTCTGTCAGAAACCACATCTTGAGGAATGCCGAAGACTCGGAACACATGATTAATTACCAACTCAGCCGTTTCCTTGGCAGAAGGTAACTTAGTCAGAGGGACGAACCTGGCCGCCTTTGAAAACCTGTCGATTATGACTAGGATAGTAGTATTGCCATGGGATGGAGGAAGTCCAGTAATAAAGTCCAATGAGATATGGGACCAGGGTCTGTGGGGAACAGGTAAAGGGTGAAGGAGTCCTTGAGGGCGGAGGTGAGAAGATTTGCCCTGGCAGCACACGGGGCAGGCATTGACAAAAGTGGCAACGTCTTCTCTTATGGTAGGCCACCAGAACTTACGCTGGATGAACTCCAAGGTGCGACCTACGCCCGGATGACAGGTGAGGCGAGAGGAGTGCCCCCACAGAAGGACCTGAGTCCTCACTGCCTTGGGGACAAACAACCGATTGGCAGGGCCTCCTTTAGGGTCCGGTTCGCTAGCTTGAGCACGTCTCACGGTATCCTCAACTTGCCACGAGATCGGAGCCACAATCTTAGCAGCAGGAAGGACAGGCATGTCCGTGTCATCTCGAATGGCAGGAGCGTAGACTCGGGACAGGGCATCCGGTTTGAGATTCTTCGACCCGGGCCGATAGGTGAGGATAAACTGGAATCGATTGAAGAAAAGAGACCATCTAGCTTGTCTAGAGTTCAATCGCTTCGCCTGCTGGATATACTCCAGATTTTTGTGGTCCGTAAGCACTTGAAACGGGTGAGAAGCCCCCTCGAGCCAGTGTCTCCATTCCTTCAATGCCATCTTAACCGCTAGGAGTTCACGATCCCCACATCGTAGTTCCTCTCAGTCGGGGTAAGCCGGTGTGAGAAGAAAGCGCACGGATGAAGCTTCTTGTCTTCACCCCTCTGAGACAGGACAGCTCCGACACCAACCTCTGATGCGTCTACCTCCACCACAAATGGTTCATCCGTAGTCGGTAGTATCAGGATGGGAGCAGAGAGGATGCGCTGCTTGAGTCCTTGGAAGGCCGTCTCAGCTTCTCTTCCCCAAAAAAACCTTGCATTGCCACCTTTGGTTAAAGCTGAGAGAGGAGCTGCCACCAAACTGAAGTTCTTGATGAACTTGCGGTAAAAGTTTGTGAAGCCCAGGAAACGCTGAACATCCTTAACGGATTTGGGGGTGGGCCAATCCGCTACCGCCCCTACCTTCCTAGGGTCCATTTGGATTCGACCGGGTTCCACTACAAATCCCAGGAATTGTACTCGGGATGAATGGAATTCACATTTTTCCGACTTAACGTACAGATGGCTGTCCAGGAGGCGTTTGAGTACTTGTCTGACATGCTTAGTGTGTTCTTGAAGGGAGCTCGAAAAGATGAGGATGTCATCCAAGTAAACGAACACAAATATGTTAAGCATATCCCTAAGCACATCGTTTATGAGCGCTTGGAACACCGCTGGGGCGTTGGTCAGGCCGAAGGGCATCACCAAGTATTCATAGTGACCAGTAGGCGTGTTGAAAGCGGTCTTCCACTCGTCACCAGGTCTGATCCGCACAAGATGGTATGCGTTCCGCAGGTCAAGCTTAGTGAAAACAACTGCTTCCTGGAGCAGCTCGAAGGCTGTGGCCATAAGGGGTAGCGGGTAACGGTTACGGACGGTTATGTCATTGAGTCCCCGGTAGTCGATGCAAGGACGTAACCCACCGTCTTTCTTGGCCACAAAGAAAAACCCTGCTCCCGCCGGGGAGGTGGATGGACGCATGAGGCCTGCTTCCAGAGAGTCCTTGATGTAGGTATCCATAGCAGCTCGTTCGGGTGGAGATAGGGAAAAGATCCGACCCCTGGGGGGGCAAGTGCCCAGAAACAGGTCGATGGGGCAATCGTAAGATCTATGGGATGGTAGCATGGTGGCCCTCTGTTTGCTAAACACCAGTTTGAGGTCATGGTAACACTCGGGAACTCGGGTCAGGTCGATGGATTCTAAAGACTCGGGAGTAGAACTCGGGGAATTCTGGAAAATACAAGTAGCTTGGCACGTAGGACCCCACTGCTTGATAGTGCCCACAGACCAGTCGATGTGAGGGTTATGGCTGTGAAGCCAGGGGTATCCAAGGACGAGAGGGAACTCGGAACAGGAGATCAAATGAAAGTTCATCAATTCCTGGTGTTGTGAAACTGAAAGTCTCAAGGAGGTAGTGACATGAGTGACAAGTCCAGATCCCAAAGGGCTTCCATCCAATGTAGTAACCCTCATGGGGTCACTTAGAGGTTCAGAGGGAACGCCATTCTCCTTCGCCCAGACACCATCCATGAAGTTACCTGCGGCTCCAGAGTCTACCAAGGCTTGAAGGTGAAGCTTGTGGTTGTCCCAGGAGAGGGTGACTGGAATGAGCAGACGGGAGTTGGACGGATGGGAGGAGGTTATGTTTCCCGTTACAGTTCCCCCGGTCTGTACGGGACAGAGCGTTTCCCTGGAGCCCGGGACACGTGGAACGGAAATGGCCCGTTTTGCCGCAATATAGACAGCGTCGCTCCCTCATCCGGCGGTCTCTCTCAGCCTGGGAGATGCGTCCAATCTGCATGGGTTCCGGTGGAGCCAGTGATGATAAAGGTGGGAACTCGGAGCTGGGACTGATAGGGGCTAGAGGTCTACGGTTGAGTTCTCTCTCTCAGACGCTGGTCAATGCGTGAGGCCAACTTGATCAGGGACTCGAGATTGTCCGGTGGTTCCCGAGTGGCCAGTTCATCTTGGATAGTGTCGGAAAGGCCTTTCAGAAAGCACACCGTGAGCGCCTCGTTGTTCCAGCCACTCGCTGCTGCTACCGTGCGGAACTGGATGGCATAGTCCGTCACGCTGCGCCAACCTTGATGGAGAGTCAGGAGCTGTTTGGCTGAGTCAGAACCACTGCTTGGGCCTTGAAACACTCGTTTGAATTCCTCAGCAAAGGCAGAGTAGCTGGCACAGCAGGAACTATGGGCATCCCACATAGCAGTAGCCCAGGCCAGGGCTTTTTCCGACAGCAGGGTGATGATATATGCGATCTTAGACCGGTCGGTGGGAAACGACGAGGGTTGCAGCTCAAAGGAGAGAGAACATTGAGTGAGAAACCCTTTACAAGCACTTGGATCACCTGAGAACCGTTGGGGAGGTGGAAGACGAGGTTCAGCCAGGGGGTTAACTGCCATGGGTACGTGAACTTGAGGTACTGGGACGGGAACTGTTGCCGGGGTAAGTCGATCAGACATTTGCTTAATGGAAGTCAGCATCTCCGACAGAAGATGAGAATGTCTTGCCATTAAGGCCTCTTGCTGAACCAGGGCGGCTTCGTGGCGTTGGACAGTCTCCTGGTGGTGGGACAGCGTGGCAAAAAGGTCCTGGGAACTGGCTGCCTCTGGGTTCATTTTTGGCTCTGTGTTTCTGTCAGGACCCGGTTTCGAACCTGGGTCTCCGGAGTGAGAAACAGTCACTTAACCAACTGAGCCACGAATAGACAGCAGAACCCAGAAGATGAGGCAGACACAGCAGTACTTAAGACGGTGTATTTAATGAAGAAAAAATCCTAAAAATAAAAAATGGCAAATCCAAAAGGTGGAAGGAAAAACACAAAAAGATCTAAAAAGAAACTCACCAAAACTAAACTAAAACAAAAAACAGAATACCACAAGAACGTTACCCGGAATCGACAAGAGCACACAGAACACTAGGGCAGGGTGCCAACATACAAACACAGAGCACAGAACTGAGGGAAACAAAGGGTTTAAATACAATCAGGGGAAACGAGACACAGGTGCAAACAATAATGGGGGTCAAGGGAAAAACACAGGGACAAAAAGCACAATGGGGACATCTACTGACAAACAACTGGAACAACCCTGGCCAAATCCTGACATATAGTATATATATATATATATATATATAATATATATATATATATATAATATATATCCGGTTTGCTTGCCGTGCGGTAGCAGAGAGAACAGTCTATGACTAGGGTGGCTGGAGTCTTTGACAATTTTTAGGGCCTTCCTCTGACACTGCCTGGTATAGAGGTCCTGGATGGCAGGAAGCTTGGCCCCGGTGATGTACTGGGCCGTACACACTACCCTCTGTCGTGCCTTACGGTCAGATGCCGAGCAGTTGCAAACGTACAGTCAATAACACAATAGAAAATATGTATACATTGTGTGCAAATTAAGTAAGGAGGTAAGGCAATAAATATGCCATAGTGGCGAAGTAATTACAATTGAGTTGTCACAAATTCTCTCCTTGTTCGGCGGTCGACGTCACCGGCCTTCTTGCCATCACTGATCCATTTTTTATTTTCCATTGTTTTTGTCTTGTCTTCCTTCACACCTGGTTCCAATCCCATCAATTACAAGGTCAGTAGCTATATACAGGGTCAGTAGCTATATACAGGGTCAGTAGCTATATACAGGGTCAGTAGCTATATACAGGGCCAGTAGTTATATACAGGGTCAGTAGTTATATACAGGGTCAGTAGTTATATACAGGGTCAGTAGCTATATACAGGGACAGTTCCAGGGACAGTTGCTATATACATGGACAGTTCCAGGATCAGTAGCTATATACAGGGACAGTTCCAGGATCAGTGGCTATATGCAGGGACAGTACCAGGATCAGTGGCTATATACAGGGACAGTACCAGGATCAGTGGCTATATACAGGGACAGTTCCAGGATCAGTGGCTATATACAGGGACAGTACCAGGATCAGTGGCTATATACATGGACAGTACCAGGATCAGTGGCTATATACAGGGACAGTTCCAGGATCAGTGGCTATATGCAGGGACAGTACCAGGATCAGTGGCTATATACAGGGACAGTTCCAGGATCAGTGGCTATATACAGGGACAGTTCCAGGATCAGTGGCTATATACAGGGACAGTTCCAGGATCAGAGATACAGACACATTTACAATGCACGGGTATACTGGAGGCATCAGGATATAAGATAAACAGAGTAGCGAGTAAAGATGTCGTTTAATTTGTCTGAGAGCAAGATGTCGATTTCCGTGACGGGGCTGTTTTTTTTTGTAATCCGTGATAGAATTTAGGAAGCCTTGATCTCAGATTAGCTATGTTAAAATCAGACACATTACAGAGATACAGACAAATTACAGACACATTACAGAGATAGAGACAAATTACAGACACATTACATAGATACAGACACATTCTATAGATACAGACACATTACATAGATACAGACACATTACAGAGATACAGACACATTACAGAGATACAGACACATTCTATAGATACAGACACATTACATAGATACAGACACATTACAGAGATACAGACACATTACAGAGATACAGACACATTACAGAGATACAGACACATTACAGACACATTACAGACACATTACAGAGATACAGACACATTACAGAGATACAGACACATTACAGAGATACAGACACATTACAGAGATACAGACACATTACAGAGATACAGACACATTACAGACACATTACATAGATACAGACACATTCTGTAGATACAGACACATTACAGACACATTACAGAGATACAGACACATTACAGACACATTACATAGATACAGACACATTCTGTAGATACAGACACATTACAGACACATTACAGAGATACAGACACATTACAGACACATTACATAGATACAGACACATTCTATAGATACAGACACATTACAGACACATTACAGAGATACAGACACATTACAGACACATTACAGACACATTACAGACACATTACAGAGATACAGACACAGACCAGGTGGTCAGTCACCTGGTCAGTCACCTGGATTCACCTGGTCAGTCACCTGGTCAGTCACCTGGTCAGTCACCTGGTCAGTCACCTGGATTCACCTGGTCAGTCACCTGGTCAGTCACCTGGTCAGTCACCTGGTCAGTCACCTGGTCAGTCACCTGGATTCACCTGGTCAGTCACCTGGTCAGTCACCTGGTCAGTCACCTGGTCAGTCACCTGGATTCACCTGGTCAGTCACCTGGTCAGTCACCTGGTCAGTCACCTGGTCAGTCACCTGGATTCACCTGGTCAGTCACCTGGTCAGTCACCTGGATTCACTTGGATTCACCTGGTCAGTCACCTGGATTCACCTGGTCAGTCACCTGGTCAGTCACCTGGATTCACCTGGATTCACCTGGTCAGTCACCTGGTCAGTCACCTGGTCAGTCACCTGGTCAGTCACCTGGATTCACCTGGTCAGTCACCTGGTCAGTCACCTGGATTCACCTGGTCAGTCACCTGGTCAGTCACCTGGTCAGTCACCTGGTCAGTCACCTGGATTCACCTGGTCAGTCACCTGGTCAGTCACCTGGATTCACCTGGATTCACCTGGTCAGTCACCTGGTCAGTCACCTGGTCAGTCACCTGGTCAGTCACCTGGATTCACCTGGTCAGTCACCTGGTCAGTCACCTGGATTCACCTGGTCAGTCACCTGGTCAGTCACCTGGATTCACTTGGATTCACCTGGTCAGTCACCTGGATTCACCTGGTCAGTCACCTGGATTCACCTGGATTCACCTGGTCAGTCACCTGGTCAGTCAATGTCATGGAAAGGGCATGAACATGTTTTTTAAATGCTAAGTGTAGATAGCCTGTATGGAGAAGCTTAGTCCTCACCTCAGAGACATAGACGACACCGAAATGTCTTTCTTTGTCAGATGGCTACTGCGTCTACTATCCAGACATAGGAGTACAGAATGTGACCTGCCGAGCCATTGTTTAAGTATGAGCAGAAGAGCGAAGGTAAACCACAAAAAAAGACCCCCCCCCCCAAAAAAAGCACAATGAAACCACACTACTCCCCTCCCCAGTACATTATGATCTGTCCCCAATACAGTCTCCAGAATGAGAAGCTCAGGTTTCACTTAAAAAAATAAATCTCCATTTTGTATTTGAACTGTGATTGTAGGCTACGTAAGTGAGTAGGCTTTTGTGCATTTTACCTTTAGCTCAGACACCGCCGCTTTAGCCCGGATAGCCTGGATAATACCTGCCGGTCTGCACAACGCAATATCAGCCCTGAGCATGTGGGACTGCTCTTTCCCACTACATCACCGGATTCCTGCTGCTCCGGACCATTACACCGGATCTGATACCGAGTGGCTATTGTGGCTAAAGCCCCTGTCCAGAAGCAAGCACCAGTTAGCCTCAAGCTAGGCCCATCTCCCGGATAGCAAACCAAGTACACCAACTACAACACCTTACTTGCCAATTGGCCTGGACCCTTTGTCAACACGGAGCCCTGCTGATCCATCACGACTGGTCTGCTGACATAATTCGGTCTCAACCGGGGATCGGTCTGCGTCGTGAATGTCGGTGAAGACCCTTCTGCTCTCCCTGGCCTTCCTGAACGCCGTGTCTCCCGCTCGCCTAGCATAGTAACGACTACTGAACAACTCCCTGTTTCATCTATTGCTGCTCATTGGACCCAATGATCACTCGGCGACACAGCTGATGCCTGCTGGACTGTTCATTGACAGAGTACTTCATTTTGTTTCTCAGGCCCCGTGTGTAGCCAACTGCCCATCTCTGCCCATTCATCGCCATTTACCCGTTGCTGTTGTCTTAGATGTTTACCCATTTTCGCTTACACGCTGTTTTCTTAGCTCTCCAAATCAACACCTGTGATTGCTTAATGCCTCTCTCTTGTGTCAATATGCCTTGTATACTGTTGTTTAGGGTAGCTCTCATTGTTTTGTTCTACTGCGGAACCCCTAGTCCCGCTCAACATGCCTCGGTTAGCTCCCTTGCCCCACCCCCCACATATTCAGAGACCTCACCTAGCTTAACTGGTGCCTCCAGAGATGCAGCCTCTCATCGTCACTCAATGCCTAGGTTTACCTCCACTGTACCTACACCCTAGCATGCCCTTGTCTGTGCATTAAGCCCTGAATCTATCCTACCACGCCCAGAAGTCTGCTCCTTTTACTCTCTGTTCCGAACTCACTAGACAACCAGTTCTGAAAGCCTTCAGCCGTACTCTCATCCTAATCCTCCTCTATTCCTCTGGTGATGTAGAGGTTACCCCAGGCCCTGTGTGTCCCCAGGCGCTCTCATTTGTCGATTTCTGGAACCGTAAAATCCTTGGGTTCATGCATGTTAACTTCAGAAGCCTCCTCCCTAAATGTGCTTTATTCACTGCTTTAGCACACTCCACCAACCCTGATGTCCTAGCAGTGTCGGAATCCTGGCTTAGGAAGGCCACCCAAAATACTGAAATTTCCATCCCCAATTGCAACATTTTCTGTCAAGATCGAACTGCTAAAGGGGGAGGGGTTGCAATCTACTGTAGAGATAGCCTGCAGAGTTCTGTCATACTATCCAGGTCTGTGCCCAAACAGTTTGAGCTTCTACTTTAAAAAAATCCATCTCTCCAGAAATAAGTCTCTCGCTGTTGCCGCTTGTTATAGACCCCCTTCAGCTCCTAGCTGTGCCCTGGACACCATATGTGAATTGATTGCCCCCCATCAATCATCAGAGTTTGTACTGTTAGGTGACCTAAACTGGGATATGCTTAACACCCAGGCCATCCTATAATCTAAACTAGATGCCCTCAATATCACACAAATGATCATGGAACCTTCTAGGTACAACCCCAAATACGTAAACATGGGCACCCTCATAGATATCATCCTGACCAACTGTCCCTCTAAATATACCACTAATGTTTTCAACCAGGATCTCAGCGATCACTGCCTCATTGCCTGCGTCCGTAATGGGTCAGCGGTGTCCTGTCTTTACTATCATTAAATGAAGACTTTTAGTTTTTTTATCAAAGATTCTCTGTAATTAGTATTACGCGATTAAACTGTAATTAACTAGGAAGTCGGGGCACCAAAATATTCAGATTACAAAGTTATCATTTCCTAATATAACTTTTCAGATATTTTATATCTGGTCAGGATGTTGCATCCTGCAGAACTAATTCCAAAAAAGAAACACTGTCACCACCGATAAATCCACGATAATCGAGAAGTTCAAGAAGCATTTCTCTACGGCTGGTCATGCTTTCCACCTGGCTACCCCAATCCTGCCCAACAGCTCTGCACCCTCCGCAGCAACTGTCCCGATATCATAACCGCCATTGATAAAAGACAGGGGGTGACACTCTAGACCCAAACTGCTACAGACCTATATCTATCCTACCCTGTCTTTCTAAGGTCTTCAAAAGCCAAGTCAACAAACAGATCACCGACCACTTTGAATCCCACCGTACCTTCTCCGCTATGCAATCTGCTTTCAGAGCCGGTCATGGGTGCACCTCAGCCACACTCAAGGTCCTAAACGTCATCATAACCGCATCGATAAGAGACATTACTGTGCAGCCGTATTCATCAACCTGGCCAAGGCTGTCGACGCTGTCAATCACCGTTTTCTTATCGGCTCAACAGCCTCGGTTTCTCTAATTACTGCCTTGCCTGGTTCACCAACTACTTCTCTGATAGAGTTCAGTGTGTCAAATCGGAGGGTCTGTTGTCCGGACCTCTGGCAGTCTCTATGGGGGTGCCACAGGGTTCAATTCTCAGGCCGCTCTTACTGAGGGTGATTCTCTGTTCCACCTCTATGCAGACGACACCATTCTGTATACATCTGGCCCTTCTTTTGACACGGTGTTAACAAACCTCCAAATGAGCTTCAATGCCATACAACACTCCAACTGCTCTTAAATGCTAGTTAAACTAAATGCATGCTCTTCAACCGATCGCTTCCCGTACCCGACGCCCGACTAGCATCACTACTCTGGATAGCTCTGACTTATAATATGTAACACCTGTCCACTTCTACACCTGTCCACCTCCACACCTGTCCATCTCCACAACTCCACACCTGTCCACCTCCAACTACAAACACCTAGGTGTCTGGCTAGACTGTAAACTCTCCTTCCA
This sequence comes from Oncorhynchus masou masou, assembly GCF_036934945.1. Lineage (NCBI taxonomy): Eukaryota > Metazoa > Chordata > Actinopteri > Salmoniformes > Salmonidae > Oncorhynchus > Oncorhynchus masou. The sequence continues at coordinate 3,673,216 of NC_088244.1, read as the reverse complement.
GACTCACATTAAGTATCTTCAATCCCAAATTAAATCTGGGATTGGCTTCCTATTTCGCAACAAAGCCTTATTCACTCATGCTGCCAAACATAACCTCGTAAAACTGACTATCCGACCGATCCTTGACTTCGGCAATGTCATTTACACAATAGCCTCCATCACTATACTCAGCAAATTGGATGCAGTCTATCACTGTGCCATCCGTTTTGTCACTGAAGCCCCATATACTACCCACCACTGCGACCTGTATGCTCTCGTTGGCTGGTCCTCGCTACATATTCGTCGCCAAACCCACTGGCTCCAGGTCATCTGTAAGTCTTTGCTAGGTAAAGCTCGGTCTTATCTCAGTTCACTGGTCACCATAATAAAACCCACCAGTAGCACGAGCTCCAGCAGGTGTATTTCACTGGTCATCCCCAAAGCCATAACGTCCATTGGCCGCCTTTCCTTCCAGTTCTCTGCTGCCAACAACTGGAAAAAATTGAAAATTCAATTGAAACAAATCACTGAAGTTGGAGGCTTATATCTCCCTCACCAAATTTAAGCGTCAGCTGTCAGAGAAGCTTACCTATTACTGCAGCTGTACACAGCCCATCTGTAAATAGCCCATCTGTACATAGCCCATCCAACCAACTACCTACCTCATCCCATATTTGTTTTTGTTTTTTTTGCTCTTTTGCACACCAGTATTTATATTAGTATTTGTACTTGCACATCCTCATCTGCACATATATAACTCCAGTGTTAATTGCTTAATTGTAATTACTTCGCAACTATGGCCTATTTCTTGCCTTACCTTTCTTATCCTACCTCATTTGCACACAGTGTACACAGATTTTTCTACTGTGTTATTGACTGTGCGTTTGTCTATTATGTGTAACTCTTTGTTGTTGTTTTTGTCCCATTGCTTTGTTTTATCTTGGCCAGGTCACAGTCGTAAATGAGTACTTGTTCTCAACTAGCCTACCTGGTTAAATAAAGGTGAAGTTAAAACGTATGGAAATTAAAGGTGTTTGTATCTCAGCGGTACTGCGCTGTCACACCTGGATGGATTACAAGGTGCATAAATCAGTTACAAAAGCGGGTCTACTGGGCCGAACCATGGTCAATATTCCCCAAATAAAATACAACTGTAAGTGTTGCGCTCACCTCCACACCTGTCAACCTCCATACCTGTCCACCTCCACACCTCCACACCAGTCCACCTATACAACAGTCCACCTCCACACCTGTCCACCTCCACACCTGTCCACCTCCACACCTCCACACCTGTCCACCTCCACACCTGTCCACCTCCACACCTCCACACCTGTCCACCTCCACACCTCCACACCTGTCCACCTCCACACCTGTCCACCTCCACACAAGTCCACCTCCACACCTGTCCACCTCCACACCTCCACACCTGTCAACCTCCACACCTGTCCACCTCCACACCTCCACACCTGTCCACCTCCACACCTCCACACCTGTCCACCTCCACACCTCCACACCTGTCCACCTCCACACCTCCACACCTGTCCACCTCCACACCTGTCCACCTCCACACCTCCACACCTGTCCACCTCCACACCTCCACACCTGTCCACCTCCACACAAGTCCACCTCCACACCTGTCCACCTCCACACCTCCACACCTGTCAACCTCCACACCTGTCCACCTCCACACCTCCACACCTGTCCACCTCCACACCTGTCCACCTCCACACCTGTCCACCTCCACACCTGTCCACCTCCACACCTCCACACCTGCTCACCTCCACACCTCCACACCTGCTCACCTCCACACCTGCTCACCTCCACACCTGCTCATCTCCACACCTACACACCTCCACACCTCCACACCTGCTCACCTCCACACCTCCACACCTGGTCACCTCCACACCTGCTCACCTCCACACCTCCACACCTGCTCACCTCCACACCTGTCCACCTCCACACCTGATCACCTCCACACCTGTCCACCTCCACACCAGTCCACCTCCACACCTGTCAACCTCCACACCTGTCCACCTCCACACCTCCACACCTGTCCACCTCCACACCTGTCCACCTCCACACCTGTCCACCTCCACACCTGTCCACCTCCACACCTCCACACCTGTCCACATCCACACCTGTCCACATCCACACCTGTCCACCTCCACACCTGTCCACCTCCACACCTGTCCACCTCCACACCTGCTCACCTCCACACCTGCTCACCTCCACACCTGCTCACCTCCACACCTGCTCACCTCCACACCTGCACACCTCCACACCTGCACACCTCCACACCTGCTCACCTCCACACCTGCTCACCTCCACACCTCCACACCTGCTCACCTCCACACCTGTCCACCTCCACACCTGCTCACCTCCACACCTGCTCACCTCCACACCTGCTCACCTCCACACCTGCTCACCTCCACACCTCCACACCTGGTCACCTCCACACCTGCTCACCTCCACACCTCCACACCTGCTCACCTCCACACCTGTCCACCTCCACACCTGCTCACCTCCACACCTGCTCACCTCCACACCTGCTCACCTCCACACCTCCACAACTGCTCACCTCCACACCTCCACACCTCCACACCTGCTCACCTCCACACCTCCACACCTCCACACCTGCTCACCTCCACACCTCCACACCTGCTCACCTCCACACCTCCACACATCCACACCTGCTCACCTCCACACCTGCTCACCTCCACACCTGCTCACCTCCACACTTCCACACCTGCTCACCTCCACACCTGCTCACCTCCACACCTCCACACCTGCTCAACTCCACACCTCCATACCTGCTCACCTCCAAACCTGCTCCCCTCCAAACCTCCACACCTGCTCACCTCCACACCTGCTCACCTCCACAACTGCCTACCTCCACACCTCCACACCTGCTCACCTCCACACCTGCTCAACTCCACACCTGCTCACCTCCACACCTCCACACCTCCACACCTGCTCACCTCCACACCTGCTCACCTCCACACCTGCTCACCTCCACACCTCCACAACTGCTCACCTCCACACCTCCACACCTCCACACCTCCACACCTGCTCACCTCCACACCTCCACACCTCCACACCTGCTCACCTCCACACCTCCACACATCCACACCTGCTCACCTCCACACCTGCTCACCTCCACACCTGCTCACCTCCACACTTCCACACCTGCTCACCTCCACACCTGCTCACCTCCACACCTCCACACCTGCTCAACTCCACACCTGCTCAACTCCACACCTCCATACCTGCTCACCTCCAAACCTGCTCCCCTCCAAACCTCCACACCTGCTCACCTCCACACCTGCTCACCTCCACAACTGCCTACCTCCACACCTCCACACCTGCTCACCTCCACACCTGCTCAACTCCACACCTGCTCACCTCCACACCTCCACACCTGCTCACCTCCACACCTCCACACCTGCTCACCTCCACACCTCCACACCTGCTCACCTCCACACCTGCTCACCTCCACACCTCCACACCGGCTCACCTCCACACCTCCACACCTGCTCACCTCCACACCTGCTCACCTCCACACCTGCTCACCTCCACACCTCCACACCTGCTCACCTCCACACCTCCATACCTGCTCACCTCCACACCTGCTCACCTCCACACCTGCTCACCTCCACACCTCCACACCTGCTCACCTCCACACCTAAACACCTCCACACCTGCTCACCTCCACACCTGCTCACCTCCACACCTGCTCACCTCCACACCTCCACACCTGCTCACCTCCACACCTGCTCACCTCCACAGCTCCACACCTGCTCACCTCCACACCTGTCCACCTCCACACCTGCTCACCTCCACACCTGCTCACCTCCACACCTGCTCACCTCCACACTTCCACACCTGCTCACCTCCACACCTGCTCACCTCCACACCTCCACACCTCCACACCTGCTCACCTCCACACCTCCACACCTGCTCACCTCCACACCTGCTAACCTCCACACCTCCATACCTGCTCACATCCACACCTGATCACCTCTACACCTCCACACCTGCTCACCTCCACACCTGCTCACCTCCACACCTGCTCACCTCCACACCTCCACACCTGCTCACCTCCACACCTCCACACCTGCTCACCTCCACACCTCCACACCTGCTCACCTCCACACCTGCTCACCTCCACACCTCCACACCTGCTCACCTCCACACCTGTCCACCTCCACACCTGCTCACCTCCACACCTCCACACCTGCTCACCTCCACACCTGCTCACCTCCACACCTCCACACCTGCTCACCTCCACACCTGTCCACCTCCACACCTGCTCACCTCCACACATGCTCACCTCCACACCTGCTCACCTCCACACCTCCACACCTCCACACCTCCACAACTGCTCACCTCCACACCTCCACACCTGCTCACCTCCACACCTGCTCACCTCCACACCTCCACACCTCCACACCTGCTCACCTCCACACCTGCTCACCTCCACACCTCCACACCTGCTCACCTCCACACCTCCATACCTGCTCACCTCCACACCTGCTCACCTCCACACCTCCACACCTTCTCACCTCCACACCTGCTCACCTCCACACCTCCACACCTCCACACCTGCTCACCTCCACACCTGCTCACCTCCACACCTCCACACCTGCTCACCTCCACACCTCCACACCTGCTCACCTCCACACCTGCACACCTGCACACCTGCTCACCTCCACACCTGCTCACCTCCACACCTCCACACCTGCTCTCCTCCACACCTGCTCACCTCCACACCTCCACACCTGCTCACCTCCACACCTCCACACCTGCTCACCTCCACACCTGCTCACCTCCACACCTGCTCACCTCCACACTTCCACACCTGCTCACCTCCACACCTGCTCACCTCCACACCTCCACACCTCCACACCTGCTCACCTCCACACCTCCACACCTGCTCACCTCCACACCTGCTAACCTCCACACCTCCATACCTGCTCACCTCCACACCTCCACACCTGCTCACCTCCACACCTCCACACCTGCTCACCTCCACACCTGCTCACCTCCACACCTCCACACCTGCTCACCTCCACACCTGTCCACCTCCACACCTGCTCACCTCCACACCTCCACACCTGCTCACCTCCACACCTGCTCACCTCCACACCTCCACACCTGCTCACCTCCACACCTGTCCACCTCCACACCTGCTCACCTCCACACATGCTCACCTCCACACCTGCTCACCTCCACACCTCCACACCTCCACACCTCCACAACTGCTCACCTCCACACCTCCACACCTGCTCACCTCCACACCTGCTCACCTCCACACCTCCACACCTCCACACCTGCTCACCTCCACACCTGCTCACCTCCACACCTCCACACCTGCTCACCTCCACACCTCCATACCTGCTCACCTCCACACCTGCTCACCTCCACACCTCCACACCTTCTCACCTCCACACCTGCTCACCTCCACACCTCCACACCTCCACACCTGCTCACCTCCACACCTGCTCACCTCCACACCTCCACACCTGCTCACCTCCACACCTCCACACCTGCTCACCTCCACACCTCCACACCTGCTCACCTGCACACCTGCACACCTGCACACCTGCTCACCTCCACACCTGCTCACCTCCACACCTCCACACCTGCTCACCTCCACACCTGCTCACCTCCACACCTCCCACACCTGCTCACCTCCACACCTCCACACCTGCTCACCTCCACACCTGCTCACCTCCACACCTGCTCACCTCCACACCTCCTCACCTCCACACCTCCACACCTGCTCACCTCCACACCTCCACACATGCTCACCTCCACACCTGCTCACCTCCACACCTCCACACCTCCACACCTCCACAACTGCTCACCTCCACACCTCCACACCTGCTCACCTCCACACCTGCTCACCTCCACACCTCCACACCTCCACACCTGCTCACCTCCACACCTGCTCACCTCCACACCTCCACACCTGCTCACCTCCACACCTCCATACCTGCTCACCTCCACACCTGCTCACCTCCACCTCCACACCTTCTCACCTCCACACCTGCTCACCTCCACACCTCCACACCTCCACACCTGCTCACCTCCACACCTGCTCACCTCCACACCTCCACACCTGCTCACCTCCACACCTCCACACCTGCTCACCTCCACACCTCCACACCTGCTCACCTCCACACCTGCACACCTGCATACCTGCTCACCTCCACACCTGCTCACCTCCACACCTCCACACCTGCTCTCCTCCACACCTGCTCACCTCCACACCTCCACACCTGCTCACCTCCACACCTCCACACCTGCTCACCTCCACACCTGCTCACCTCCACACCTGCTCACCTCCACACCTCCTCACCTCCACACCTCCACACCTGCTCACCTCCACACCTCCACACATGCTCACCTCCACACCTGCTCACCTCCACACCTCCACACCTGCTCACCTCCACACCTGCTCATCTCCACACCTCCACACCTGCTCACCTCCACACCTCCACACCTGCTCACCTCCACACCTGCTCACCTCCACACCTGCTCACCTCCACACCTGCTCACCTCCACACCTGCTAACCTCCACACCTGCTAACCTCCACACCTGCTCACCTCCACACCTCATCACCTGCTCACCTCCACACCTCCACACCTGCTCACCTCCACACCTCCATACCTGCTCACCTCCACACCTGCTCACCTCCACACCTGCTCACCTCCACACTTCCACACCTGCTCACCTCCACACCTGCTCACCTCCACACCTCCACACCTGCTCACCTCCACACCTCCACACCTGCTCACCTCCACACCTCCACATCTGCTCACCTCCACACCTGCTCACCTCCACACCTCCACACCTCCACACCTCCACACCTGCTCACCTCCACACCTCCACACCTGCTCACCTCCACACCTGCTCACCTCCACACCTCCACACCTCCACACCTCCACACCTGCTCACCTCCACACCTCCACACCTGCTCACCTCCACACCTGCTCACCTCCACACCTGCTCACCTCCACACCTGCTCACCTCCACACCTGCTCACCTCCACACTTCCACACCTTCTCACCTCCAGACCTCCACACCTGCTCACCTCCAGACCTCCACACCTGCTCACCTCCACACCTCCACACCTGCTCACCTCCACACCTCCACACCTGCTCACCTCCACACCTGCTCACCTCCACACCTGCTCACCTCCACACCTGCTCACCTCCACACCTGCTCACCTCCACACCTCCACACCTGCTCACCTCCACACCTCCACACCTGCTCACCTTCACACCTGCTCACCTCCACACCTGCTACCTCCACACCTGCTCACCTCCACACCTCCACACCTGCTCACCTCCACACCTGCTCACCTCCACACCTGCTCACCTCCACACCTCCACCCCTGCTCACCTCCACACCTCCACACCTCCACCCCTGCTCACCTCCACCCCTGCTCACCTCCACACCTGCTCACCTCCACACCTCCACACCTGCTCACCTCCACACCTCCACACCTGCTCACCTCCACACCTGCTCACCTCCACACCTGCTCACCTCCACACCTCCCACCTGCTCACCTCCACACCTGCACACCTCCACACCTGCTCACCTCCACACCTGCTCACCTCCACTCCACACCTGCTCACCTCCACACCTCCACACCTGCTCACCTCCCAAACCTCCACACCTGCTCACCTCCTCACCTCCACACCTGCTCACCTCCACACCTCCACACCTCCACCTCCACACCTGCTCACCTCCACACCTGCTCACCTCCACACCTCCACACCTGCTCACCTCCACACCTCCCTCACCTCCACACCTCCACACCTGCCCACCTCCACACCTCCACACCTGCTGACCTCCACACCTGCTCACCTCCACACCTGCTCACCTCCATACCTCCACACCTGCTCACCTCCACAACTGCTCACTTCCACACCTGCTCACCTCCACACCTCCACACCTGCTCACCTCCACACCTGCTCACCTCCACACCTCCACACCTGCTCACCTCCACACCTGCTCACCTCCACACCTCCACACCTGCTCACCTCCACACCTGCTCACCTCCACACCTGCTCATCTCCACACCTCCATACCTGCTCACCTCCACACCTGCTCACCTCCACACCTCCACACCTGCTCACCTCCACACCTGCTCACCTCCACACCTCCACACCTGCTCACCTCCAAACCTCCACACCTGCTCACCTCCACACCTCCACTCCTGCTCACCTCCACACCTCCACACCTGCTCACCTCTACACCTCCACACCTACTCACCTCCACACCTCCACACCTGCACACCTCCACACCTGCCCACCTCCACACCTCCACACCTGCTGACCTCCACACCTGCTCACCTCCACACCTGCTCACCTCCATACCTCCACACCTGCTCACCTCCACAACTGCTCACTTCCACACCTGCTCACCTCCACACCTCCACACCTGCTCACCTCCACACCTGCTCACCTCCACACCTCCACACCTGCTCACCTCCACACCTGCTCACCTCCACACCTCCACACCTGCTCACCTCCACACCTGCTCACCTCCACACCTCCACACCTGCTCACCTCCACACCTGCTCACCTCCACACTTCCACACCTGCTCACCTCCACACCTCCACACCTGCTCACCTCCACACCTCCACACCTGCTCACCTCCACACCTGCTCACCTCCACACCTCCACACCTGCTCACCTCCACACATCCACACCTGCTCACCTCCACACCTCCATACCTGCTCACCTCCACACCTCCATACCTGCTCACCTCCACACCTCCACACCTCCACAACTGCTCACCTCCACACCTCCACCCCTCCACACCTGCTCACCTCCACACCTCCACACCTGCTCACCTCCTCACCTCCACACCTGCTCACCTCCACACTTCCACACCTGCTCACCTCCACACCTGCTCACCTCCACACCTCCACACCTGCTCACCTCCACACCTCCACACCTGCTCACCTCCACACCTGCTCACCTCCACACCTGCTCACCTCCACACCTCCACACCTGCTCACCTCCACACCTGCTCACCTCCACACCTCCACACCTGCTCACCTCCACACCTCCATACCTGCTCACCTCCACACCTCCATACCTGCTCACCTCCACACCTCCACACCTCCACAACTGCTCACCTCCACACCTCCTCACCTCCACACCTGCTCACCTCCACACCTCCACACCTGCTCACCTCCACACCTCCACACCTGCTCACCTGCTCACCTCCACACCTGCTCACCTCCACACCTGCTCACCTGCTTCATGTGTCATTTTGTTTCTGAAGTCTCCGTTCTCTAGAATGCACCAAAAGTAATATATTTCGGCTGTGGCATACTGCATACTGCATACTGCATACTGCATACTAAACTGTACATTCTAAATAGTACGTAGAGCTATAGTACACAGTAGTACACAGTATGCAGTTTAAGTAAGTTGCAAGCCAGATTTGGGACACGACCACTGTCTTGGGTAATTTGCTTTCGTGAGTAAAAATAAAATGTCATTCAGTGACACAGGGAGGGGTAATACTACCTTTAGGATTGGAAATAACAATGTGTCAATCTATTCATTAGCATATTCACACGTGTCAATCTATTCATTAGCACATTCACACATGTGTCAATCTATTCATTAGCATATTCACACGTGTCATTCATTTCATTAGCATATTCACACACGTGTCAATCATTTCATTAGCATATTCACACGTGTCATTCATTTCATTAGCATATTCACACACGTGTCAATCATTACATTAGCATATTCACACCTATGTCAATCATTGCATTAGCATATTGACACGTGTCAATAATTTCATTCGCATATTCACACATGGACATACCTATGTCAATTACATGGTTTTCCCCAGAGACATACATCTAGAGAACGGACTCCATGTTAGGAGTTTATCCATTCATGACAAGAATTTTAAACATTGTACATGGTTTAAAATTCATAATATTTCCCACCAGGAAAATAATCCCCTGATGCTGGGGACAAAAACCTTGAACTAGAACGACTAAATATTCAAATACACAATACCCTGATCACCAATACTGCCAGTACCTCACTGAGTTAAGCAGTAGAGAGATGGAATGAGAGAGAGAGAGAGAGAGAGAGAGAGAGAGAGAGAGAGAGAAAGAGAGAGAGAGAGAGAGGGAGAGAGAGAGAAAAAGAGAGAGAGACGGGGGGAGAGAGAGAGAGAGGGAGAGAACTGTCAGGACCAGAGAGGATATTAGCAGCTTAACAGAGATCACACACAGAAGCATAGGGAACAGGACCTGCTGAGTGTGTGTGTGTGTGTGTGTGTGTGTGTGTGTGTGTGTGTGTGTGTGTGTGTGTGTGTGTGTGTGTGTGTGTGTGTGTGTGTGTGTGTGTGTGTGTGTGTGTGTGTGCGTGCGTGCGCGTGTGTGTCAGAGGACGTTAGGTCATATCCGTTTATGAAAATATATCTCATTGTTGACTGTAAATACACAGTGTTTGTTTTCACTGATGCATCAGAAACAACCTCGCTGGATGCAAATAGACTGCAATGTGTTTCTGGGAGTGTATTCAGGTTTGACTTGCAGGCAAGCAGACATGCACACACACACACACACACACACGTATTCAAGCACTCACACAAGCATGCAAACACAGTAGCAAAGTTAGACAATTATTCTCTATTATGGATATTAAAAAATGTAGTTTTCATCTTTTAACCACGTAGATGAAGCTGCTAGGAAATGTAGTCTCCAGGAGCATTTCCTCTGTGTGTGTGTGTGTGTGTGTGTGTGTGTGTGTGTGTGTGTGTGTGTGTGTGTGTGTGTGTGTGTGTGTGTGTGTGTGTGTGTGTGTGTGTGTGTGTGTGTGTGTGTGTGTGAGTGTGTGTGTGTGTTAATCTCCTTCCCCCGGTCACTTAAACAACGTCCCTGTGAGGACAGAACAGGACACTCCATCCATACTGATGGAAGCTGCTTCCATAACGGTAGTCTCCCATCTAGCCCGTCTTCTCTCTGTGATCCATCTAGCCGGTCTTCTCTATGATTCATCTCTAGCCTGTCTTCTCTGTGATCCATCGAGCCCGTCTTCTCTCTGCCATCCATCTAGCCCGTCTTCTCTATGATTCATCTCTAGCCTGTCTTCTCTGTGATCCATCGAGCCCGTCTTCTCTCTGCCATCCATCTAGCCCGTCTTCTCTGTGATCCATCTAGCCTGTCTTCTCTCTGTGATCCATCGAGCCCATCTTCTCTCTGTGATCCATCTAGCCTGTCTTCTCTGTGATCCATCTAGACCGTCTTCTCTCTGTGATCCATCTAGCCCATCTTCTCTCTGCCATTCATCTAGCCCGTCTTCTCTGTGATCCATCTAGCCCGTCTTCTCTCTGCCATTCATCTAGCCCGTCTTCTCTGTGATCCATCTAGCCCGCCTTCTCTCTGTGATCCATCTAGCCTGTCTTCTCTGTCATCCATCTAGCCTGTCTTCTCTCTGTGATCCATCTAGCCGGTCTTCTCTGTGTGATCCATCTAAACCGTCTCCTCTGTGTGATCCATCTAGCCTGTCTTCTCTGTAATCCATCTAGCCTGTCTTCTCTCTGTCATTCATCTAGCCGGTCTTCTCTCTGTCATCCATCTAACCTCGTTCTTCTCTCTGTCATCCATCTAGCCCGTCTTCTCTCTATGATCCATCTAGCCCGTCTTCTCTCTATGATCCATCTAGCCCGTCTTCTCTGTGATCCATCTAGCATGTCTTCTCTGTCATCCATCTAGCCCGTCTTCTCTCTGTGATCCATCTAGCCTGTCTCCTCTCTGTGATCCATCTAGCATGTCTTCTCTGTGATCCATCTAGCCTGTATTCTCTGTGTGATCCCTCTAGCCTGTATTCTCTCTGTGATCCATCTAGCCTGTCTTCTCTCTGTGATCCATCTAGCCTGTCTTCTCTCTGTGATCCATCTAACCTGTCTTCTCTGTGTGATCCATCTAGCCTGTCTTCTCTGTGTGATCCATCTAGCCTGTCTTCTCTCTGTGATCCATCTAGCCTGTCTTCTCTCTGTGATCCCTCTAGCCTGTATTCTCTCTGTGATCCATCTAACCTCGTTCTTCTCTTCTCATTGGACATCATTTTTGAACATATGTTTTGTTTTAATTATATTCTCTCTTGTTTCCAATGAGCAGCCCTTCGATACCATGTATGTATTTATAGAAGTGGTATCAGCCCTCCCTATATTTAATTATATTCTCTCTTGTTTCCAATGAGCAGCCATTCGATACCATGTATGTATTTATAGAAGTGAATCAGCCCTCCCTATATTTAATTATATTCTCTCTTGTTTCCAATGAGCAGCCATTCGATACCATGTATGTATTTATAGAAGTGAACCTGATCTATAATCTGTCTTTCATATTGGCAGACAAAGCCATAGCAGAGACTCGTTATTAAAAACCGTATCTTACTCTGGGCCCTTTCACCAGAGATACACAGCGACAGAGACCGAGACCGAGAGCGAGAGCGAGAGCGAGAACGAGAACGAGACCGAGACCAAGACCGAGACAGAGTTTCGGGAATAGAACACGGCACAGACACCATCTGTCTAATCCAACCAATATTATTGTGTGATTAAAATTATTAAAATATGAAAACCATGGGATAGTGTATGTGAGAGAAAGAGAGAGAGAAAGAGCGAGAGAGAGGTGGAGAGCAGTAGAGAAAGCACAGGGTGGTTTGAAAGAGAGACTGTGGGGTTATAGAAGAACGGACAGAGGAGAGAGATAGAGAAGGAGAGGGAGCTGTGAGACCATCACTGATCTGATCTGATCAAATCCGTCTCCCTCTCTCCTCATTCTCATGAGAAATGACATGCTGCTACTGCCGCATCAACCTTCCTCTCTCTCTCCCTCTCTCCCCTTTACTCTCCTCTGTCCTGATCTCTTTCTCCCCTTCTCCCTGTCCCTCCTCTAATTCTCTCTCTCCCTCTCTGTCTCTACTCTCCTTTCTCTGTCCTAATCTCTCTCTCCCCCTTTCCTTGTCTTCTATTCCCTCTGTCCTCTCCCCATTTCCTTGTCTCCTATCCCCTCTGTCCTCTCCCCATTTCCTTGTCTCCTATCCCCTCTGTCCTCTCCCCTCTTCTCCTATTCTTAATGTCCTCTTCCCCTCCTCTCCTATCCCCTCTGTCATCTCTCCCTCTCGATCCCCTCTGTCCTCTCCTATCCCCTCTGTCCTCTCCCCCTCTTGTTTCCTTCTTAACTCCCACTTAGCCTATGCACTCCTCTCTCTTTCAATCTCTCGCTCTCATCTCTTCTGACCTTTTTCTACCGACCGCCATCACTTTATCACCTCTCTCTTTTTCTGGGAGGGATGTCATGGGAGCAGAGCTGAGGCTTGGTAGAGTTAGATGCCAGACAGATAAAGGGTGATAGGCAGGCAGGCAGGCAGGCAGGCAGGCAGGCAGGCAGGCAGGCAGGCAGGCAGGCAGGCAGGCAGGCAGGCAGGCAGGCAGGCAGGCAGGCAGGCAGGCAGGCAGGCAGGCAGGCAGGCAGGCAGGCAGGCAGGCAGGCAGGCAGGCAGGCAGGCAGGCAGGCAGGCAGGCAGGCAGGCAGGCAGGCAGGCAGGCAGGCAGGCAGGCAGGCAGGCAGGCAGGCAGGCAGGCAGGCAGGCAGGCAGGCAGGCAGGCAGGCAGGCAGACAGACAGACAGACAGACAGACAGACAGACAGACAGACAGACAGACAGACAGACAGACAGACAGACAGACAGACAGACAGACAGACAGACAGACAGACAGACAGACAGACAGACAGACAGACAGACAGACAGAGGATCCAGCGTACACAAGACAATAGTGAGGCGCTGGACAGAGGAGGCGACTCGATGCTGCAGATCTGTTTGAGAATACTGATTGGAATATTTACTAAGATTCATCCACGCTGCACTGATCCATCCACATTGAAGACTATACATCGTCAGTCACAGGCTTCATCAGGAAATGTGTTGATGATATTTGTACCCACAATAATAATCCAGACCGACCCCAACCAAAAACATTGGATGAAAGGAGAAATCCGTACAATGCTGAGATCCCGTACTGCAGCATTCAATGTCAGCAGATTGAAACCCTGATGACTGAGTGGCAACGCCTCCAAGGCAAACAGGTACAAGCTCCGCAAATCCATTAGCAAAAAAGACAATACAGGCTAAATAAAATCAAATCAAATTGTATTTGTCACATGTGCCGAGTACAGGTGTAGAACAGGTGTAGACCTTACAGTGAAATGCTTACTTACAAGCTCTTTAACCAACGATGCACTTTTAAGAAATAAAAAGACAAAATCAAATTAAAAAAGTAAAGTAAACAAATAATTAAAGAGCAGCAGTAAATAACAATAGCAGGGCTATATACAGAAGGTACCAGTACAGAGTCAATGTGGAGGCTATATACAGGGGGTACCGGTACAGAGTCAATGTGGAGGCTATATACAGGGGGTACCAGTACAGAGTCAATGTGGAGGCTATATACAGGGGGTACCGGTACAGAGTCAATGTGGAGGCTATATACAGGGGGTACCGGTACAGAGTCAATGTGGAGGCTATATACAGGGGGTACCGGTACAGAGTCAATGTGGAGGCTATATACAGGGGGTACCGGTACAGAGTCAATGTGGAGGCTATATACAGGGAGTACTGGTACAGAGTCAATGTGGAGGCTATATACAGGGAGTACCAGTACAGAGTCAATGTGGAGGCTATATACAGGGGGTACCAGTACAGAGTCAATGTGGAGGCTATATACAGGGTATTACAGTACAGAGTCAATGTGGAGGCTATATACAGGTGGTACCGGTACAGAGTCAATGTGGAGGCTCTATACAGGGGGTACCAGTACAGAGTCAATGTGGAGGCTATATACAGGTGGTACCGGTACAGAGTCAATGTGGAGGCTATATACAGGGGGTACCGGTACAGAGTCAATGTGGAGGATATATACAGGGTGTACCGGTACAGAGTCAATGTGGAGGATATATACAGGGTGTACCGGTACAGAGTCAATGTGGAGGATATATACAGGGGGTACCGGTACAGAGTCAATGTGGAGGCTATATACAGGGGTACTGGTACAGAGTCAATGTGGAGGCTATATACAGGGGGTACCGGTACAGAGTCAATGTGGAGGCTATATACAGGGGTACTGGTACAGAGTCAATGTGGAGGCTATATACAGGGGTACTGGTACAGAGTCAATGTGGAGGCTATATACAGGGGGTACCACTACAGAGTCAGTGTGGAGGCTATATACAGGGGGTACCGGTACAGAGTCAATGTGGAGGCTATATACAGGGGTACCAGTACTGAGACATGGTGTCAATATGCGGGGTGTCGAGGTAATTGAGATAATTATGTACATGCAGGTAGGGTTGTTAATTGGCACAGATAATAACAGAGAGTAGTAGCAGCATGGGGGGAAGGGGGGGGGTGCAAATAGTCTGGGCAGACATTAGCTGTTCAGGAGTCTTGTTTTTTGGGGGTAGAAGCTGTTTAGAAGCCTCTTGGACCTGGCACTCCGGTACCGCTTGCCGTGCGATTTTTTTAGGGCCTTCCCCTGACACTGCCTGGTGTAGAGGTCCTGGATGGCAGGAATCTTGGCCCCGGTGATGTACTGGGCCGTACACACTACCCTCTGTAGTGCCTTGCGGTCGGCGACCAAGCAGTTGCCGTACCAGGAAGTGATGAAACCCATCAGGAAGTTAAGCTTTATTTTGATGTATAACACATATATTTTCAAGAATGTTAAATATTTGAATTTAGTAAAAAAAAAATTGCGCTCTGCAGTTTCACTGGATGTTGGCCAGGTGGGACGTTACAGTCCCACACCCCCTAGAGAGGTTAAGGCAGTTTATACAATTGTAAAAACATTACAAAACAGTCACATATTTTAAAAAACACACTGTGTGTCCTCAGGCTTTTGCGACCTTTAAGGGGGCTGAATAATTTTGCACGCCAAATTTTTCAGTTTTTGATTTGTTAAAAAAGTTTGAAATATCCAATAAATGTCGTTCCACTTCATGATTGTGTCCCACTTGTTGTTGATTCTTCACAAAAAAATACAGTTTTATATCTTTATGTTTGAAGCCTGAAATGTGGCAAAAGATCGCAAAGTTCAAGGGGGCCGAATAATTTCACAAGGCACTGTACCTGATGTGGAATAGAGTTCCATGTTGTCATGTCTCTATGTAGTACTGTGCGCCTCCCATAGTCTGTTCTGGACTTGGGGACTGTGAAGAGACCTCTGGTGGCATGTCTTGTGGGATATGCATGGGTGTCCGAGCTGTGTGCTAGTAGTTTAGACAGACAGCTCTGTGCATTCAATGTGTCAATAACTCTCATAATTAAAAGTATCGATGAAGTCAATCTCTCCTCCACTTTGAGCCAGGAGAGCCTGACATGCATGTCAATAATATTAGCTCTCTGTGTACATCCAAGGGCCAGTGGTGCTGTCCTTTTCTTAGACAATTGCAATTTTCCTAAGTCCTTTTCTTGTGGCAGCTGACCACACAACTGAACAGTAGTCAAGGTGCGACAAAACTAGGGCCTGTGGACCTGCCTTGTTGATAGTGTTGTTTAGGCAGAGCATCGCTTTGTTGGGGGGATGCTGGAGGAAACCAGTACAAAAGTATCTATATCCACAGTAAAAGGGGTCCTATATCGACATAACCTGAAAGGCCGCTTAGCAAGGAGGAAGCCACTGCTCCAAAACCGCCATAAAAAAAGCCAGACTATGGTTTACAACTGCACATGGGGACAAAGATCGTACTTTTTGGAGAAATGTCCTCTGGTCTGATGAAACAAAAATAGATCATTTTTGGCCATAATGACCATCGTTATGTTTGGAGGAAAAAGGGGTAGGCTTGCAAGCCGAAGAACACCATCCCAAACGTGAAGCACGGGGGTTGCAGCATCATGTTGTGGGGGTGCTTCACAAAATAGATGGCATCATGAGGTAGGACAATTATGTGGATATATTGAAGCAACATCTCAAGACATCAGTCAGGAAGTTAAAGCTTGGTCGGAAATGGTTCTTCCAAATGGACAATAACCCCAAGCATACTTCCAAAGTTGTGGCAAAATGGCTTAAGGACAACAAAGTCAAGGTATTGGAGTGGCCATCACAAAGCCCTGACCTCTATCCCATAACAAAAATTGCGCGCAGAACTTAAAAAGCAAGTGCAAGCAAGGAGACCTACAAATCTGACTCAGTTACACCAGCTCTGTCAGGAGGAATGAGACAAAATTCACCCAACTTATTGTGAGAAGCTTGCGGAAGGCTACATGAAATGTTTGACCCAGTTAAACAATTTAAAGGCAATGCTACCAAATACTAATTGAGTGTATGTAAACGTCTGACCCACTGGGAATGTGATGAAAGAAATAAAAGCTGAAATAAATCATTCTCTCTACTATTATTCTGACATTTCATATTCTTAAAATAAAGTGGTGATTCTAACTGACCTAAAACAGTGACTTTTTACCTGGTTTAAATGTCAGGAACGGTGAAAAACTGAGTTTAAATGAGATGTATGTTTAAATGGAAGTGGTGGAAGTGGTGTTGCAGGGCCAGTAGGAGGCACTCTTTCCTCTGGTCTAAAAATATCCCAAATCCCCAGGGCAGTGATTGGGGACATTGCCCTGTGTAGGGTGCCATCTTTCGGATGGGACGTTAAACGGGTGTCCTGACTCTCTGTGGACACTAAAGATCCCATGGCACTTATTGTAAGAGTAGGGGTGTTAACCCCGGTGTCCTGGCTAAATTCTCAATCTGGCCCTCAAACTATCATGGTCACCTAATAATCCCCAGTTTACAATTGGCTCATTCATCCCTCTCCTCTCCCCTGTAACTATTCCCCAGGTCGTTCCTGTAAATGAGAATGTGTTCAGTCAACTTACCTGGTAAAATTACATATAAATAAAAATAAAAATAAATATTTTTTTTTACTAAGGTGTATGTAAACTCCCGACTTCAGCTGTGTCTACTGGTTATACAGTACCTTATGGAATTGTCATAGTTTCTCTTCATAGTCACTGATTTAGCAGAGACTATTCATCTTCAATCAATGTAGGGGAGAGTGGGTTAAGTGGTGCCCCCCGTGTTCATATACAACAAAAAAATGTATAATTTTACCAAAAATTTAGGAAGAGGTCATCATTTCATGGAAAAAGTAGTAAGCAAGTTAGTCCAGAAAAGTCAAATTAATGTATAATGTTAGAGGTTTCATGATGCTTTTATCTAAACCAAAGAAAATCATAATCATTTCAATATGAGGTCCTAAACCTTGCATGAAAGTTCATCATAGGAGCTGTGTGGGATAATGTAGTCTAAATGTTTGCCTTTGCCTGGAAGTTGAGTCAATGGTTGAGCCAATGGCAAGTGGAGCAAATTGAAGAGAGTTTTCTTCCAGGTTTCTTCTTTCCAATGCAAAGAATTATGGGATATGAGGTAACAACAGGAACTATGTTAAAAGTGTTAAAAGAAAGTAGAAAGTGTTAGGTGTTAAGGCTGTGTTAAAAGTTACAAACAATTATTATAAGACATAAAAGCAATTGGGATTGTGTTGAATCATGTTTGATAAATAGAGATAGACATGGTTTTTAAAAGGTAGTGGTAATATGTAAATCGGTACAGACATTCGTAGGAGGCTTTAACACACCTTGTCCTGCAGCTCAGAGGGAAAGTTGTGTCTTGGGACCACTAGTTCATGACGAGCTTTGTTTTCAAAACTGTAATGTTGGCATGAATTCTGATTATTTCCAGGGATACACATATTATATTTCCCTTTGCGGGGTGTTACTGAATGTTAAAAAATCTGCTCAACTTACCCCACTCTTCCCTATGTTTTCAATTTACCCCACTCTTCCCTATGTTTTCAATTTACCCCACTCTTCCCTATGTTTTCAACTTACCCCACTCTTCCCTATGTTTTCAACTTACCCCACTCCTCCCTATGTTTTCAAATTACCCCACTCTTCCCTATGTTTTCAACTTACCCCACTCTTCCCTATGTATTCAACTTACCCCACTCTTCCCTATGTATTCAACTTACCCCACTCTTCCCTATGTTTTCAACTTACCCCACTCTTCCCTATGTTTTCAAATTACCCCACTCTTCCCTATGTTTTCAACTTACCCCACTCTTCCCTATGTTTTCAAATTACCCCACTCTTCCCTATGTTTTCACCTTACCCCACTCTTCCCTATGTTTTCAATTTACCCCACTCTTCCCTATGTTTTCACCTTACCCCACTCTTCCCTATGTTTTCAACTTACCCCACTCTTCCCTATGTTTTCAACTTACCCCACTCTTCCCTATGTTTTCACCTTACCCCACTCTTCCCTATGTTTTCAAATTACCCCACTCTTCCCTATGTTTTCAAATTACCCCACTCTTCCCTATGTTTTCACCTTACCCCACTCTTCCCTATGTTTTCACCTTACCCCACTCTTCCCTATGTTTTCAACTTACCCCACTCTTCCCTATGTTTTCAACTTACCCCACTCTTCCCTATGTTTTCACCTTACCCCACTCTTCCCTATGTTTTCACCTTACCCCACTCTTCCCTATGTTTTCACCTTACCCCACTCTTCCCTATGTTTTCAATCTTCAGTAAACAAAAGCTTGTATACATATATATTCCACATGAAATGACTTTGGTATCTTTCAGGAAGATAGAATAGCCTAGAGTAATATCTTTGTGCTGATAATGCTGCCGGCTGTGCTTTCAGATATAAGTCCCCGACTCCCAATACAAATCAGCAACAACTTCCTGCATTCACTCCACACTTAGACCAGAGCCTGAACAAGAGCATTTACCACCGCGTGCTCCAATCTCTTTTCCTTTGAACAGAATGTGTGTGTGTGTGTGTGTGTGTGTGTGTGCGTGCGTGCGTGCGTGCGCTTGCCTGCCCGCTGGTACAGCTGAAATCAATCATTTAGCAGCTCAACACAGAAGACAGATAACTGTAATAAAAAGCTATGAGCATCACGTATAATAGCAGGGAGACCAAAACACAATACCTTAAGCTTCAGTGACAGACCAGTCATCATGATGTACTGTTACTCATAAAACATATCTATTCTCTTAGACCAGAGGTGAGTTAAACAAGTCTTCCATTTGCAGCAAATATTAAACCTTTCTTTGTTCTCCATGAAAGTCATACTGTGACAAGGTTGTCTTTTTCAGATGAGACCTGCGTAAATACATCAAACATACATACAACATTACAAAACATAGTACGAATACCAGACACATTTATCAACATATGAGTCTCCGATCCTTACTCTGAACTGACCAAGAGGGACCAGAAAATCACATTTCAGAGAGCTGTGTACGTTGTTCCACATAAAGGACACACAAAAAAACTAAATGCAGCTTTACCCAACTCTGTGGAGACTGAATGGGCCTTCAGTGTTATCCAAGCCTGAGGCTGGGTTTGGTCATTTGTAAGTCTAAATTGAATTAATGATGATAGATACATAGGAAGTTTCTGCATGAGTCTTTTGTATATCAACACAATAAAATGCTGCTTTCTCCATACATAGAAAGAGGCCCAATCCACTTCTTGATGCAAAATACAATGGTGAGTTCTATAACCATCATCATTAATAAACCTAAGGGAACAATGGTGAGTTCTAGAACCATCACCAGTAATCAACCTAAGGGAACAAAGGTGAGTTCCAGAACCATCACCAGTAATCAACCTAAGGGCCCAATCGGGAGTTCCAGAACCATCACCAGTAATCAACCTAAGGGCCCAATCGGGAGTTCTAGAACCATCACCAGTAATCAACCTAAGAACACATTGGTGTCATGAGGTTGCCCTTTTGGGTGAGGTTTATGACCCCCATACATACCTTCCCCCCTTTCCTCTCCATTCTACAGAATGGACTCTTGGAAACATGAAGAGAGTATGGTAACATTAAAAGGTTGGGGAAAATAACAATATATCTTTAATCCAACTAGTTGAAAGTTTCCGTTGACACTAAATTAACTGACCCTGTATATAGTATGGTATTAACTGACCCTGTATATAGTATGGTATTAACTGACCCTGTATATAGTATGGTATTAAACTGACCCTGTATATAGTATGGTATTAACTGACCCTGTATATAGTATGGTATTAACTGACCCTGTATATAGTATGGTACTAACTGACCCTGTATATAGTATGGTATTAACTGACCCTGTATATAGTATGGTACTAACTGACCCTGTATATAGTATGGTATTAAACTGACCCTGTATATAGTATGGTATTAACTGACCCTGTATATAGTATGGTATTAACTGACCCTGTATATAGTATGGTACTAACTGACCCTGTATATAGTATGGTATTAACTGACCCTGTATATAGTATGGTATTAACTGACCCTGTATATAGCATGGTATTAACTGACCCTGTATATAGTATGGTATTAACTGACCCTGTATATAGTATGGTACTAACTGACCCTGTATATAGTATGGTACTAACTGACCCTGTATATAGTATTAAACTGACCCTGTATATAGCATGGTATTAACTGACCCTGTATATAGTATGGTATTAACTGACCCTGTATATAGTATGGTATTAACTGACCCTGTATATAGCATGGTATTAACTGACCCTGTATATAGTATAGTATTAAACTGACCCTGTATATAGCATGGTATTAACTGACCCTGTATATAGTATGGTATTAGCTGACCCTGTATATATTATGGTATTAACTGACCCTGTATATAGTATGGTACTAACTGACCCTGTATATAGTATGGTATTAACTGACCCTGTATATAGTATGGTACTAACTGACCCTGTATATAGTATGGTACTAACTGACCCTGTATATAGTATGGTACTAACTGACCCTGTATATAGTATGGTATTAGCTGACCCTGTATATAGTTTGCTTACTTAACTATCGTGTTCTTCATATTACTTATTTCTCGTGTATTTTTCTTGTAGTATTACATGTTATTAATAATTAATTATTCCATTGTTGGGTTTTGAGTTTGCAAGAAAGGCATTTCACTGTACTTGTGCATGTGACATTATATCTTGAAACATGAAACTAATGAAGCAGGAGTCTGAAATTACCTGTTTAGGGAATGTAGTAGAGGAGTTAACGGTTTCCCTGAATTCAGAGGGATCACTAACAGAGTCTGCCATAGCACTGAGGATGTACTTTGATTTGACCTGTTAAAACCGAGGCAGTGCACTAATTTATCAATTGCCTAAATAGCTGGCCAATGAGCTAACAAGCCAGTTGGGTTGACCTTGGCCCAGGATTTATTTCTTAACAAGAGTTCTGATTTTAATAAAGGAAAGTACCATGGATTAGTTCGGTTTTGGACTCTGAGTCGCTTGAAAGGGGCGAGTTTATCAGCCAGAGAGGTAATAATGGATGAGAAAACATTCAAGTTCCAAAACAAGGTATGCAGATCGTACAAATGAAGCCATGCTTAGGGCGAGAATTTAAAAAACGTTTCTCTACGCAATTTATACCATGTTCAGAGTAAAAAATTACCACGTTACCACGTTTGACCCCACGGTCAGTCAAACATGTTCCCTGTTAACGACAGACAGTCAAACATGTTCCCTGGTAACCGCGGTCAGTCAAACATGTTCCCTGGCAACCGCGGTCAGTCAAACATGTTCCCTGGTAACCACGGTCAGTCAAACATGTTTCCTGGTAACCACGGTCAACCACGTCAAACATGTTCCCTGGTAACCACGGTCAGTCAAACATGTTCCCTGGTAACCACGGTCAGTCAAACATGTTCCCTGGTAACCACGGTCAGTCAAACATGTTCCCTGGTAACCACGGTCAGTCAAACATGTTCCCTGGTAACCACGGTCAGTCAAACATGTTCCCTGGTAACCACGGTCAGTCAAACATGTTCCCTGGTAACCACGGTCAGTCAAACATGTTCCCTGGTAACCACGGTCAGTCAAACATGTTCCCTGGTAACCACGGTCAGTCAAACATGTTCCCTGGTAACCACGGTCAACCACGGTCAGTCAAACATGTTCCCTGGTAACCACGGTCAGTCAAACATGTTCCCTGGTAACCACGGTCAGTCAAACATGTTCCCTGGTAACCACGGTCAGTCAAACATGTTCCCTGGTAACCACGGTCAGTCAAACATGTTCCCTGGTAACCACGGTCAGTCAAACATGTTCCCTGGTAACCACGGTCAGTCAAACATGTTCCCTGGTAACCACGGTCAGTCAAACATGTTCCCTGGTAACCACGGTCAGTCAAACATGTTCCCTGGTAACCACGGTCAGTCAAACATGTTCCCTGGTAACCACGATCAGTCAAACATGTTCCCTGGTAACCACGGTCAGTCAAACATGTTCCCTGGTAACCACGGTCAGTCAAACATGTTCCCTGGTAACCACGGTCAGTCAAAAATGTTCCCTGGTAACCACGGTCAGTCAAACATGTTCACCGGTAACCACGGTCAACCACGTCAAACATGTTCCCTGGTAACCACGGTCAGTCAAACATGTTCCCTGGTAACCACGGTCAACCACGTCAAACATCTTCCCTGGTAATCACGGTCAGTCAAACATGTTCCCCGGTCAGTCAAACATGTTCCCTGGTAAGCGGTCACCCACAGTCAGTCAAACATGTTCCCTGGTAACAAATTCAGTTGGACGATTTAAATGAACATTCCAAAATGTTCCGGTGAAATATCAAACAGATCATTTTTTGTGAGGATTACAGGTGGCATTTTAGAGACAAATGGCATAGTTATTCTTACTACATGTAAAGAAAGCCTACATGGTCACAATAGTATTTGTTGTAGCAGTTTCGACCCGAAATAGACACTCACTTTCACCACACGCTACCTTTCTCAGACTGTCAACTAAAGTTAGATACGATGTTCACGACTAAAAAAAAAACTAATGGAATGTGTAAGCTAAAATAAGCTATTGTTGGCAAACTCTTCACCCTTTATTGAACTCAGGCCAGTAATGGGGTTGAAAGGATTTAACCTCAATAGTATCAAGACAGGGTATCACAGAGTAGTAAAATCAGACTACTGTGTAATGTGTTGGTGTTGCTATCACAGACTGGAAAATGTGTGATTCGTACTGGTCACGGTTCTCACGCACTTCTGATAGGAACACCGAAGAGTGTGTGAAATCGCTCTTTAATCACTCCGGGAAGAAATTCTTCACACTCTGAATCAATCACACACACACGTCCCCACACGTGCCCACACACACACACACACACACACACACACACACACACACACACACACACACACACACACACACACACACACACACACACACACACACACACACACACACACACACACACACACACACACCTGTCACAGAAGAAAGGACAACGCCGTATGGACCAGTAGAAGTACATCCACGAAGCAGAATAATTATTACCCCTCTGAAACTACACCCCTCTGAACCCACACCCCTCTGAACCCACACCCCTCTGAACCCACACCCCTCTGAACCCACACCCCTCTGAACCTACAACACTCTGAACCCACACCCCTCTGAACCTACACCCCTCTGAACCCACACCCCTCTGAACCCACACCCCTCTGAACCCACACCCCTCTGAACCCACACCCCTCTGAACCCACACCACTCTGAACCCACACCACTCTGAACCCACACCCCTCTGAACCCACACCCCTCTGAACCCACACCCCTCTGAACCCAAATCCCCTCTGAACCCACACCCCTCTGAACCCACACCCCTCTGAACCTACACCCCTCTGAACCCACACCCCTCTGAACCCACACCCCTCTGAACCCACACCCCTCTGAACCTACACCCCTCTGAACCCACACCACTCTGAACATACACCCCTCTGAACCCACACCACTCTAAACCCACACCCCTCTGAACCCACACCCCTCTGAACCCACACCCCTCTGAACCCACACCCCTCTGAACCCACACCCCTCTGAACCCACACCCCTCTGAACCCACACCCCTCTGAACCCACACCACTCTGAACATACACCCCTCTGAACCCACACCACTCTGAACCCACACCACTCTGAACCCACACCCCTCTGAACCCACACCACTCTGAACCTGTACAGCACTTTGAGATATCAGCTGATGTACGAAGGGCGATATAAACAAATTTGATTTGATTTGAACCTACACCACTCTGTACCCACACCCCTCTGAACCCACACCACTCTGGACCCACACCCCTCTGAACCCACACCCCTCTGAACCCACACCCCTCTGAACCCACACCCCTCTGAACCCACACCCCTCTGAACCCACACCCCTCTGAACCCACACCACTCTGAACCCACACCACTCTGAACCCACACCACTCTGAACACATACCACACTGTACCCACAAGGAGTGATTACTAGACCTACTCTGTCTCAAATGGCACACTTTTCCCAAAGTAGTGCACTACTTTTGACCAGCATGCAAAGGGCTCTGGTCAACAGTAGTACACTATACAAGGAATATGGTGGCATTTGGGTCCCCCCCCTCCTGTGTACCCACTCTGCTCTGAATGTTTGGAAACATAATGAATTCCTCCCTCATGAAGCCATCTATTTTGTGAAGTGCACCAGTCCCTCCTGCAGCAAAACACCCCCACAACATGATGCTGCCACCCCTGTGCTTCATGGTTGGGATGGTGTTCTTCGGCTTGCAAGCCTCCCACTTTTCCCTCCAAACATAACGATGGTCATTATGGCCAAACAGTTATATTTTTGTTTTTTCTGAGGTCTTGGCTGATTTATTTTGATTTTCCCATGGAGTCAAGCAAAGAGGCACTGAGCTTGAAGGTAGGCCTTGAAATAGATCTGCATGTACACCTCCAATTGACTCAAATCATGTCAATTATCCTATCAGAAGCTTCTACAGCCATGACATCATTTTCTGGAATTTTCCAAGCTGTTTAAAGGCACAGTCAACTTAGTGTATGTAAACTTCTGACCCACTGGAATTGTGATACAGTGAATTACAAGTGAAATAATCTGTCTGTAAACAATTGTTGGAAAAATGACTTGTGTCATGCACAAAGTAGATGTCCTAAACGACTTGCCAAATCTATTGCTTGTCAACAAGAAATGTGTGGAGCGGTTGAAAAACGAGTTTTAATGACTCCAACCTAAGTGTATGTAATCTTTCAACTTCAACTGTATATTTCACTATATATGAGCAGGTAAAAATGACAGGTCAAGGGTCATTAATCCAAAGAAGAGTTCTAAAGGTACAGTACAGAGGTCAGAGGTCAGTAATACAGGGTGTGACGAGGTACAAAATGGCAGGCAGGCTCAGGGTCAGGGCAGGCAGAGGGGTCAAACCTGGGAAAACTTAAAAACAGGAATTAGAGAAAGACAGGAGCAGAGGGGAAAGACGAAACAAAACGAACTGGCAACAGACGAACAGAGAACACAGGTATACTGGGGATAATGAGGAAGTTGGGCGACACCTGGAGGGGGGTGGAGACAAGCATAAAGACAGATGAAAGATATCAGGGTGTGACACATTGGCTAGTGACAGGGCTGTGTGGTGGTGTGCTGGTACATTAGGTAGTAACAGGGCCGTGTGCTGGGTCAATAGGTAGTAACAGGGCTGTGTGCTGGGTCAGTGGGTAGTAACAGGGCTGTGTACTGGTACATTAGGTAGTAACAGGGCAGTGTGGTGGTGTGCTGGTACATTAGGTAGTAACAGGGCTGTGTGCTGGGTCAGTGGGTAGTGACAGGGCTGTGTGGTGGTGTGCTGGGTCAATAGGTAGTAACAGGGCCGTGTGCTGGGTCAGTGGGTAGTAACAGGGCTGTGTACTGGTACATTAGGTAGTAACAGGGCAGTGTGGTGGTGTGCTGGTACATTAGGTAGTAACAGGGCTGTGTGCTGGGTCAGTGGGTAGTGACAGGGCTGTGTGGTGGTGTGCTGGTACATTAGGTAGTAACAGGGCCGTGTGCTGGGTCAGTGGGTAGTAACAGGGCTGTGTACTGGTGTGCTGGTTCATTAGGTAGTAACAGGGCCGTGTGCTGGGTCAGTGGGTAGTAACAGGGCTGTGTACTGGTGTGCTGGTTCATTAGGTAGTAACAGGGCCGTGTGCTGGGTCAGTGGGTAGTAACAGGGCTGTGTACTGGTTCATTAGGTAGTAACAGGGCTGTGTGCTGGATCAGTGGGTAGTAACAGGGCTGTGTGCTGGGTCAGTGGGTAGTAACAGGGCTGTGTGCTGGGTCAGTGGGTAGTAACAGGGCTGTGTGCTGGGTCAGTGGGTAGTAACAGGGCTGTGTGCTGGGTCAGTGGGTAGTAACAGGGCTGTGTACTGGTTCATTAGGTAGTAACAGGGCTGTGTACTGGTTCATTAGGTAGTAACAGGGCAGTGTGCTGGGTCAATAGGTAGTAACAGGGCTGTGTGCTGGGTCAGTGGGTAGTAACAGGGCTGTGTACTGGTTCATTAGGTAGTAACAGGGCTGTGTGCTGGGTCAGTGGGTAGTAACAGGGCTGTGTACTAGTTCATTAGGTAGTAACAGGGCAGTGTGCTGGGTCAATAGGTAGTAACAGGGCCGTGTACTGGGTCAGTGGGTAGTAACGGGGCTGTGTACTGGGTAGGTGGGTAGTAACAGGGCTGTGTGCTGGGTCATTAGGTAGTAACAGGGCAGTGTGCTGGGTCAATAGGTAGTAACAGGGCCGTGTGCTGGGTCAGTGGGTAGTAACAGGGCTGTGTGGTGGTGTGCTGGTTCATTAGGTAGTAACAGGGCAGTGTGCTGGGTCAGTGGGTAGTAACAGGGCTGTGTGCTGGGTCATTAGGTAGTAACAGGGCTGTGTGGTGGTGTGCTGGTTCATTAGGTAGTAACAGGGCTGTGTGCTGGGTCAGTGGGTAGTAACAGGGCTGTGTACTGGTTCATTAGGTAGTAACAGGGCAGTGTGCTGGGTCAATAGGTAGTAACAGGGCCGTGTGCTGGGTCAGTGGGTAGTAACAGGGCTGTGTACTGGTTCATTAGGTAGTAACAGGGCAGTGTGCTGGGTCAATAGGTAGTAACAGGGCCGTGTGCTGGGTCAATAGGTAGTAACAGGGCCGTGTGCTGGGTCAGTGGGTAGTAACAGGGCTGTGTGCTGGGTCAGTGGGTAGTAACAGGGCTGTGTGCTGGGTCATTAGGTAGTAACAGGGCTGTGTGGTGGTGTGCTGGTTCATTAGGTAGTAACAGGGCTGTGTGGTGGTGTGCTGGTTCATTAGGTAGTAACAGGGCTGTGTGCTGCGTCAGTGGGTAGTAACAGGGCTGTGTACTGGTTCATTAGGTAGTAACAGGGCAGTGGGCTGGGTCAATAGGTAGTAACAGGGCTGTGTGGTAGCGTACTGGGTCACAGTGCGTATTTGATGGCTGTTGATTGACTTCTGCTGTGGATCAGTTGGTGCGCATGGCCCTTGCAGTGCCAGGGTTCTGGGTTAGATTCCCACGGGGGACCAATATGAAACAGTAGGAAAATAAATGCATGCACTACTGTCCGGTAAATCCCTCTGGATTAGAGCATCTGATGAATGACTAAAATGTAACATGATGTGATGTTTCAATGGATGATTACTCTCGTTCCTTCCTCTCTCTCTCTCTCTCTCTCTCTCTCTCTCTCTCTCTCTCTCTCTCTCTCTCTCTCTCTCTCTCTCTCTCTCTCTCTCTCTCTCTCTCTCTCTCTCTCTCTCTCTCTCTCTCTCTCTCTCTCTCTCTCTCTCTCTCTCTCTCTCTCTCTCTCTCTCTCTCTCTCTCTCTCTCTCTCTCTCTCTCTCTCTCTCTCTCTCTCTCTCTCTCTCTCTCATTCCTGCTCTCCCTCTTTCTCTCTCGTTCCTGCTCTCCCTCTCTCTCTCGTTCCTGCTCTCCCTCTCTCTCTAATTCCTGCTCTCCCTCTTTCTCTCTCATTCCTGCTCTCCCTCTCTCTCTTGTTCCTGCTCTCTCTCTCTCTCTCGTTCCTGCTCTCTCTCTCTCTCATTCCTGCTCTCCCTCTTTCTGTCTCATTCCTGCTCTCCCTCTCTCTCTCGTTCCTGCTCTCCCTCTCTCTCTCGTTCCTGCTCTCCCTCTCTCTCTCGTTCCTGCTCTCCCTCTCTCTCTCGTTCCTGCTCTCCCTCTCTCGTTCCTGCTCTCCCTCTCTCTCTCGTTCCTTCTCTCTCTCTCTCTCGTTCCTGCTCTCCCTCTCTCTCTCAAATTCAAATTCAAATTCAAGCTGTTTTATTGGCATGAAAAACATTGTGTCAATATTGCCAAAGCAACAATGTAACAAAATTATAAATGATAGCAAATGTAAAATATAAAATGGTAGTAAATAATAATACAAAATTAAATACAAAAATAATAACAATAAAATGGTAGCAGTCAATAGTAGAAATGTAATAAATATAAAATCAAATGATGAAAAATGAAACTATAACTAACTTATAACTAAATAACGGTCATCTTCTCCTTTATATCAGTACTACAACTACAATCATCATTACTACGACTACTACTACCATCACTAAACTGTTATCACTACCATTACCACCCACATTTGGAATGATAAACAGCAATAGTAATAACAATAATAGCAATAATAAGTAAGTTACTGCTTACTATGCAGATGTTGTTATTCAGTGTCCCCCAGGCTATGGCAGGAAAATACATATTTGGCTGCAAGAGGAGCCATTGCTCCTTCGCCCATGAGTATTCTTAGTTTTTCCTCTGGGTTCAATTTGTAAAAATTTGGAATATGTGTAGTCATTTCTGTGAATAATGAATCTCTTTGTGAGGAATATTTCTCACAGTAAAGGAGAAAGTGCATCTCTGTCTCTACCTCCCGTGTCATGCAGTGACCACATACACGCTCCTCTTTGTTAGCCATGTCTTTTTATGTCTTCCGGTTACTATTGCCAATCGGTGGACACTCAGCCTGTACTTGGTAAGGATCTGTCTCTGCTTCGTATCTCTGGCAGAGTAGAGATAATCAGCCAAGTCATATTCTCTGTTTAGGGTCAGATAGCAATTTAGTAGGCTTTGGGATTTTGTTTCATTTTTCCATTGTTGTAAATATGATTCTCTCTCTCTCTCACTCTCTCGTTCCAGCTCTCCCTCCCTCTCTCACTCTCTCTCATTCCTGCTCTCTCTCTCTCTCATTCCTGCTCTCTCTCTCTCTCATTCCTGCTCTCTCTCTCTCTCTCTCTCTCTCTCTCTCTCGTTCCTGCTCTAACTCCCTCTCTCTCTCTCTCTCTCTCTCTCTCTCTCTCTCTCTCTCTCTCTCTCTCTCTCGTTCCTGCTCTAACTCCCTCTCTCTCTCTCTCTCTCTCTCTCTCTCTCGTTCCTGCTCTAACTCCCTCTCTCTCTCTCTCTCTCTCTCTCTCGTTCCTGCTCTAACTCCCTTTCTCTCTCTCTCTCTCTCTCTCTCGTTCCAGCTCTCCCTTCCTCTCTCTCTCTCGTTCCTGCTCTCACTCCCTCTCTCTCTCTCTCTCTCGTTCCTGCTCTCCCTCCCTCTCTCCCTCTCTCTCTCTCTTGTTCCTGCTCTCTCTCTCTCTCTCTCTCTCTCTCTCTCTCTCTCTCTCTCTCTCTCTCTCTCTCTCTCTCTCTCTCTCTCGTTCCTTCTCTCTCTCTCTCTCGTTCCTTCTCTCTCTCTCTCTCGTTCCTTCTCTCTCTCTCTCTCGTTCCTTCTCTCCCTCTCTCTCTCTCTCTCTTGTTCCTGCTCTCTCTCTCTCTCTCTCTCTCGTTCCTGCTCTCCCTCCCTCTCTCTCTCTCTCTCTCTCGTTCCTGCTCTCACTCTCTCGTTCCAGCTCTCACTCTCACTCGCTCGTTCCTGCTCTCTCTCTCTCTCTCTCCTGCTCTCCCTCTCTCTCTCTTTCTCCTGCTCTCCCCCTCACTCTCACTCGCTCGTTCCTGCTGTCTCTCTCTCTCTCTCTCACTCGCTCGTTCCTGCTCTCTCTCTCTTGTTCCTGCTCTCCCTCCCTCTCTCTCTCTCGTTCCTGCTCTCTCTCTCTCTCTCTCGTTCCTGCTCTCCCTCCCTCTCTCTCTCTCACTCTCTGTTAGTTCAGTCCTCTGAAATCTTGTATCCCTCGGCCTGCATTCCAAATGGAACGCTCTGTAAACCTCTGGCACCCTCTGTAAACATTTATCTGCCCTCTGGTTGCGTTCAAAGTGATAGGAAGAGTCAGAAACATGATTTCTTTCACAGAGCAATTAAAGACTTTCAGTTTATAATTAAAATGCAAATTATCTATTTAATTGAGTCCAGGACTTTGGCCACGGGTGTGTGTGTGTGTGTGTGTGTGTGTGTGTGTGTGTGTGTTTCCAGAGATGGGAACCACTGAGTGACAGTTCACACCTACAGTAGGATGCAGGTGGGTGATGAATCCAAATGGCAATTTCAAAGCTTCAGACCTCAGAGTCCACCCAACTGAGCTGGTTGTACGGGGTGGAAAAGCTGGGCATTTCAGTTGTGTTTTCACATAAACATCACTAATGGATGAATTACCCTGCCCGGTTTTGCCAATGTAGCCTTGCAAGGACAGTAGCCCAGACTGGGTGAGAGGCAGACGCCTCGCACGCTTTCAAGTGGCTGATTCAAGTGGCTCCGGGATGCTGGCCTTCTAGGCAGAGTTGTAAAGAAAAAGCCATATCTCAGACTGGCCAATAAGAAGAAAATATTAAGATGGGCAAAAGAGCATAGACACTGGGCAGGGGAACTCTGCCTGGAAGGCCAGCATCCCGGAGTCGCCTCTTCACTGTTGACGTTGAGACTGGTGTTTTGAGGGTACTTGCGAGGGGTCTGTTTCTCAAACTCGACACTCTAATGTACTTGTCCTCTTGCTCAGTTGTGCACCGGGGCCTCCCACTCCTCTTTCTATTCTGGTATGAGACAGTTTGCAATGTTTTGTGTACGAGATCTTCAGTTTCTTGGCAATTTCTCACATGGAATAGCCTTCATTTCTAAGAACAAGAACAGACTGATGAGTTTTAGAAGAAAGTTATTTGTTTCTGGCCATTTTGAGCCTGTAATCAGGCTAACAAATGCTGATGCTCCAGATACTCAACTAGTCTAAAGAAAGCAAGTTTTATTGCTTCTATTATCAGCCCAACAATTTTCAGCTGTGCTAACATAATTGCAAAAAGGTTTTCTAATGATCAATTAGTCTTTTAATATAATAAACTTGGATTAGCTAACACAGGAGTGATGGTTGCTGATAATGGGCCTCTGTACACCTATGTACTGTAGATATTCCATAAATAAATCAGCCGTTTCCAGCTACAATAATCATTTTAACAATGTCTACACTGTATTTCTGATCAATTTGATGTTGTTTTAATGGACAAAAATGTACTTTTCTTTCTAAAACCAGGACATTTCTACGTGACCCTAACTTTTTAACGGTAGTGTCTATACTGTATTTTATTTTTATTCTACTGCATCTTGCCTATGCCACTCTGCCATCACTCATCCATATATTTATATGTATATATTCTTATTCCATCCCTTTACTTTGAGTTTGGTGTATTAGGTAGTTGTTGTGGAATTGTTAGATATTACATGTTAGATATTGCTGCACTGTTGGGAACTAGAAGCACAAGCATTTCACTACACTCGCATTTAACATCTGCTAACCATGTGTATGTGACCATTAACATCTGCTAACCATGTGTATGTGACCAATAACATCTGCTAACCATGTGTATGTGACCAATAACATCTGCTAACCATGTGTATGTGACCAATAACATCTGCTAAACATGTGTATGTGACCATTAACTTCTGCTAACCATGTGTATGTGACCAATAACATCTGCTAACCCTGTGTATGTGACCATTACCATCTGCTAACCATGTGTACCAATAACATCTGCTAACCATGTGTATGTGACCAATAACATCTGCTAACCATGTGTATGTGACCATTACCATCTGCTAACCATGTGTATGTGACCATTACCATCTCCTAACCATGTGTACGTGACCAATAACATCTGCTAACCATGTGTATGTGACCAATAACATCTGCTAACCATGTGTATGTGACCAATAACATCTGCTAACCATGTGTATGTGACCATTACCATCTGCTAACCATGTGTACCAATAACATCTGCTAACCATGTGTATGTGACCAATAACATCTGCTAACCATGTGTATTGGACCAATAACATCTGCTAACCATGTGTATTGGACCAATAACATCTGCTAACCGTGTGTATTGGACCAATAACGTCTGCTAACCATGTGACCAATAATATCTGCTCACCATGTGTATGTGACCAATAGCATTTGATTTGAACAACCTGTCATCTGGTCCATGTAGACTAAAGTACTATGCATTCTGTGCTGCACACCGCCTTCAGGCCATCTCTGAGCTATCCTCTGAATAACTGCACTATACTGCATCAGGCCATCTCTGAGCTATCCTCTAAATAACTGCACTATACTGCATCAGGCCATCTCTGAGCTATCCTCTAAATAACTACACTATACTGCATCAGGCCATCTCTGAACTATCCTCTAAATAACTACACTATACTGCATCAGGCCATCTCTGAGCTATTCTGTCTCTAAATGTTATCACTAACAGCACCATATCACCAGGTTACATTCTGAGTATGTTGTCTATCACTAACAGCACCATATCACCAGGTAACATTCTGAGTATGTTGTCTATCACTAACAGCACCATATCACCAGGTTACATTCTGAGTATGTTGTCTATCACTAACAGCACCATATCACCAGGTAACATTCTGAGTATGTTGTCTATCACTAACAGCACCATATCACTAGGTAACATTCTGAGTATGTTGTCTATCACTAGCAGCACCATATCACCAGGTTACATTCTGAGTATGTTGTCTATCACTAACAGCACCATATCACCAGGTAACATTCTGAGTATGTTGTCTATCACTAGCAGCACCATATCACCAGATAACATTCTGAGTATGTTGTCTAGCAGCACCATATCACCAGGTAACATTCTGAGTATGTATTCTAGCAGCACCATATCACCAGGTAACATTCTGAGTATGTTGTCTATCACTAACAGCACCATATCACTAGGTAACATTCTGAGTATGTTGTCTATCACTAGCAGCACCATATCACCAGGTAACATTCTGAGTATGTTGTCTATCACTAACAGCACCATATCACCAGGTTACATTCTGAGTATGTTGTCTAGCAGCACCATATCACCAGGTAACATTCTGAGTATGTTGTCTATCACTAACAGCACCATATCACCAGGTTACATTCTGAGTATGTTGTCTATCACTAACAGCACCATATCACCAGGTTACATTCTGAGTATGTTGTCTAGCAGCACCATATCACCAGGTAACATTCTGAGTATGTTGTCTATCACTAGCAGCACCATATCACCAGGTAACATTCTGAGTATGTTGTCTATCACTAACAGCACCATATCACCAGGTAACATTCTGAGTATGTTGTCTATCACTAACAGCACCATATCACCAGGTAACATTCTGAGTATGTTGTCTATCACTAACAGCACCATATCACCAGGTTACATTCTGAGTATGTTGTCTATCACTAACAGCACCATATCACCAGGTTACATTCTGAGTATGTTGTCTATCACTAACAGCACCATATCACCAGGTTACATTCTGAGTATGTTGTCTATCACTAACAGCACCATATCACCAGGTAACATTCTGAGTATGTTGTCTAGCAGCACCATATCACCAGGTAACATTCTGAGTATGTTGTCTATCACTAACAGCACCATATCACCAGGTTACATTCTGAGTATGTTGTCTATCACTAACAGCACCATATCACCAGGTTACATTCTGAGTATGTTGTCTATCACTAACAGCACCATATCACCAGGTTACATTCTGAGTATGTTGTCTATCACTAGCAGCACCATATCACCAGGTAACATTCTGAGTATGTTGTCTAGCAGCACCATATCACCAGGTATCATTCTGAGTATGTTGTCTATCACTAACAGCACCATATCACCAGGTTACATTCTGAGTATGTTGTCTATCACTAGCAGCACCATATCACCAGGTAACATTCTGAGTATGTTGTCTAGCAGCACCATATCACCAGGTATCATTCTGAGTATGTTGTCTATCACTAACAGCACCATATCACCAGGTAACATTCTGAGTATGTTGTCTATCACTAACAGCACCATATCACCAGGTTACATTCTGAGTATGTTGTCTATCACTAGCAGCACCATATCACCAGGTTACATTCTGAGTATGTTGTCTATCACTAGCAGCACCATATCACCAGGTTACATTCTGAGTATGTTGTCTATCACTAACAGCACCATATCACCAGGTTACATTCTGAGTATGTTGTCTATCACTAGCAGCACCATATCACCAGGTATCATTCTGAGTATGTTGTCTATCACTAACAGCACCATATCACCAGGTAACATTCTGAGTATGTTGTCTATCACTAACAGCACCATATCACCAGGTAACATTCTGAGTATGTTGTCTATCACTAACAGCACCATATCACCAGGTTACATTCTGAGTATGTTGTCTATCACTAACAGCACCATATCACCAGGTAACATTCTGAGTATGTTGTCTATCACTAACAGCACCATATCACCAGGTTACATTCTGAGTATGTTGTCTATCACTAACAGCACCATATCACCAGGTTACATTCTGAGTATGTTGTCTAGCAGCACCATATCACCAGGTTACATTCTGAGTATGTTGTCTATCACTAACAGCACCATATCACCAGGTTACATTCTGAGTATGTATTCTAGCAGCACCATATCACCAGGTAACATTCTGAGTATGTTGTCTAGCAGCACCATATCACCAGGTCACATTCTGAGTATGTTGTCTATCAGCACCATATCACCAGGTAACATTCTGAGTATGTTGTCTATCAGCACCATATCACCAGGTTACATTCTGAGTATGTTGTCTATCACTAACAGCACCATATCACCAGGTATCATTCTGAGTATGTATTCTAGCAGCACCATATCACCAGGTTACATTCTGAGTATGTATTCTAGCAGCACCATATCACCAGGTCACATTCTGAGTATGTATTCTAGCAGCACCATATCACCAGGTTACATTCTGAGTATGTTGTCTATCACTAACAGCACCATATCACCAGGTATCATTCTGAGTATGTATTCTAGCAGCACCATATCACCAGGTTACATTCTGAGTATGTATTCTAGCAGCACCATATCACCAGGTCACATTCTGAGTATGTATTCTAGCAGCACCATATCACCAGGTCACATTCTGAGTATGTATTCTAGCAGCACCATATCACCAGGTAACATGCTGAGTATGTTGTCTATCAGCACCATATCACCAGGTAACATTCTGAGTATGTTGTCTATCACTAGCAGCACCATATCACCAGGTAACATGCTGAGTATGTTGTCTATCAGCACCATATCACCAGGTAACATTCTGAGTATGTTGTCTATCACTAACAGCACCATATCACCAGATGTTAGTTACCAGATACCAGTTATTCCCTCCGTCAGGCAATCAAACAGACAAAACGTCAGTGTAGAGACAAAGTGGAGTCGCAATTCAACGACTCAGATACGAGACGTATGTGGCAGGGTCGACACACAATCACGGATTAGAGACCAGCAACGTCGAGGACACTGACATTCAGACAAGCTTAGCACCTTCTTTGACGTCTTTGAGGATAAAATAGTGCCCTCAAAGCGGCCCGCTCCCAAGGACTGTGGGCTCTCCTTCTCCGTGGCCAGCGTGAGTAAGACATTAAAGGATGTTCACCCTCGTAAGACTGTCAACCCAGACGGCATCCCTATCCGCGTCCTCGGAGCGTGCGCAGACCAGCTGGCTGGAGTGTTTTACGGACATATTCAATCTCTCCCTATCCCAGTCTGCTGTCCCCACTTGCTACAAGATGCCCACCATATACCTGTACCCAAGAAAGCAAAGGTTACTCAACTAAATGACTATCTCCTCGTAGCACTCACTTCTGTCATCATGAAGTGCTTTGAGAGGCTAGTTAGGGATCATATCACCTCTACCTTACCTGACAGCCCAGACCAGGGGTGGGCGACTCCAGTCCTCAATGGCCTGATTGGTCT
Organism: Oncorhynchus masou masou; assembly: GCF_036934945.1. Lineage (NCBI taxonomy): Eukaryota > Metazoa > Chordata > Actinopteri > Salmoniformes > Salmonidae > Oncorhynchus > Oncorhynchus masou. The sequence goes on along the minus strand of NC_088244.1, from coordinate 3,636,116 downwards.
CACACTTCTTCTCCATCCCTAGCAAACACAGCTGATTAGTCAAATTGCATTCTAAACTGAAAATCATGATTAGGTGATTATTGGAGTCAGGTGTGTTAGCTGGGGATGAGGCAAAACTGTGACACCAATCAGGCCCATGAGGACTGGAATTGCCCAACTCTGCCCTAGACCCACTTCAATTTACTCACCGCCTGGGAGACTTGATACAAAAAGTATCAATATACAAAAATACAATCCCCAGGACTCTAAAGAATTTCATACAAATGTTAATTGTATTTTTTTGATCACAGAAACAATGAGAAAATATGGCAAAATAAATAATGAAATGTTAATTATTTAAAGCAGCCCATGTAATTATCTGCCAGAGAGTAGCCGCAATCGGCCTGAGCCCAAAGTAATACATTTGGGCCAGATAACTCACACCGGAATTGGCCTGATTCCCAAGTAATATATACATTTTGGCCAGATAATGAAATGCTAATTAGTTAAAGCAGCCCATGTAATTATCTGCCAAAGAGTAGCCCCAATCGGCCCGAGAGCCAAGTAATACATTTGGGCCAGATAACTCTCACCGGAATTACATAAGTGTAATTTGAGGAGGAAATTGAAAACAAGAGTCCGATCCTTTAGGATAAGGCTGTAACTTAATAAAATGTGGGAAAAGTCAAGGAGTCTGAATATAAATATGACAAAATTGGTATTTTCTTCAAAAAATGTAAAACTACATTACAATAAATCAAATGACGATTAATCATTATTTTTGTACTTGGATTGTACTTTGGGAAAAAAGCTGTTATGCTAATTATGCAAATTAACTGTAAAATAGCAGTCTGTTTTGGGATTACCGTGGAGAGAAAAGGAACTCATCTTGATTATTACAGTCTCTACTCTCTCCAAAAGTTGGTGTAATTAATGTGTTAGTTCTTAATTAATATTATCTAAGTGGAATGACTGGAATGTCACCAGAATGTCACCATCTGAAAGATGAAACACAAGATGGATGAAACACAAGATGGATGAAACACAAGATGGATGAAACACAAGATGGATGAAACACAAGATGGATGAAACAAAATATGGATGAAACACAAGATGGATGAAACACAAGATGGATGAAACACAAGATGGATGAAACACAAGATGGATGAAACACAAGATGGATGAAACAAAATATGGATGAAACACAAGATGGATGAAACAAAATATGGATGAAACACAAGATGGATGAAACACAAGATGGATGAAACAAAAGATGGATGAAACACAAGATGGATGAAACACAAGATGGATAAAACACAAGATGGATGAAACACAAGATGGATGAAACACAAGATGGATGAAACACAAGATGGATGAAACAAAAGATGGATGAAACACAAGATGGATGAAACACAAGATGGATGAAACAAAATATGGATGAAACACAAGATGGATGAAACAAAAGATCGATGAAACACAAGATGGATGAAACACAAGATGGATAAAACACAAGATGGATGAAACACAAGATGGATGAAACAAAAGATGGATGAAACACAAGATGGATGAAACAAAAGATGGATGAAACACAAGATGGATGAAACACAAGATGGATGAAACAAAATATGGATGAAACACAAGATGGATAAAACACAAGATGGATAAAACACAAGATGGATTAAACACAAGATGGATGAAACACAAGATGGATGAAACAATGTTTTGAAGGTTTTTCCAACAGGTGAACATCAGTATTCATTCTGTCTTATATAATAACATACAGTTTGCTATCATACATGAACAACATGCCACAACCTAGTGAAAAGAACCCAAGAAACATCATATTTGTATATTTATTATACTAGGCAAGCCAGTTAAGTACAAATTATTATTTACAATGACAGCCTGGGAACAGTGGGTTAGCTGCCTTGTTCAGGGGTAGAATGACAGATTTTTACCTTGTCAGCTCGGGGGATTCGATCTAGCGACGTTTCAGTTACCGGACCAACGCTCTAACAACTAGGCTACCTGCCACCTCTACACTCTAACCACTAGGCTACCTGCCACCCGATATACACACATACTCTACCCCACACACACAACCCATAACCTGTACACACGCTGTACCCCACATACACACCCCATAACCTCCACACACGCTGTACCCCACATACACACCCCATAACCTGTACACACGCTGTACCTCACATACACACCCCATAACCTGTACACACGCTGTACCCCACATACAAACCACATAATCGGTACACACGCTGTACCCCACATACACACCCCATAACCTGCACACATGCTGTACCCCACATACACACCCCATAACCTGAAAACACACACTGTACCCCACATACACACCCCATAACCTGAAAACACACACTGTACCCCATGGGGAACACACACAAGGGCACACAAACTGCAAGCAAAATTCCACATCAACATTCCACATCAATACTACACATCAACATTACACATCGACATTACACATCAACATTCCACATCAATACTACACATCGACATTACACAACAACATTCCACATCAATACTACACATCAACATTCCACACCAACATTCCAAATCAACATTCCACATCATTATTCCACATCAACATTCCACATCAACATTCCAAATCAACATTCCACATCATTATTCCACATCAACATTACACATCGACAATCCACATCAACATTCCACATCAATACTACACATCGACATTACACATCAACATTCCACATCAATACTACACATCAACATTACACATCAAAATTCCACATCAATACTACACATCAACATTACACATCAACATTCCAAATCAACATTCGACATCATTATTCCACATCAACATTCCACATCAACATTCCAAATCAACATTCCACATCAATATTCCACATCAACATTCCACATCAATACTACACATCAACATTCCACATCAACATTCCACGTCAACATTCCACATCAATACTAGACATCAACATTCCACATCAACATTGCACATCCATACTACACATCAACATTCCACATCAACATTCCAAATCAATACTACACATCAACATTCCACATCAACATTCCACATCAACATTCCACATCAATACTACACATCAACATTCCAAATCAACATTCCAAATCAACATTCCACATCAACATTCCACATCAACATTCCAAATCAACATTCCACATCAACATTCCACATAAACATTCCACATCAACATTCCAAATCAATACTACACATGAAACAGTATGGTGATATCAAATCCATGTGTTCTGGGGAGCAGCGTTTGTTCTGTTCGAATTCAGACTAAATCAAATGTTGTTTGTCACCGGATACAACAGGTGTAGACTTTACAGTGAAATGCACAATTATATTATGTTTGTTAAAATAAAACACTCAGCATCAAATCATAGACGAAAAACAAACCTTGGCTTAAAAGCAATTACACAGCAAGCCTCTCCTCTAACAGAGCACCGTCAACGCTCGTGTGATGGTGTATGTGTGTGTGTGTCGTCGGGTCGACACAACAAATTGAATTGGCAGGCGAGTGGCAGGCGAGTGGCAGCAAAAACAACTTGTTTATATCTCCCTGCGGAGGGGAGAGTGAAGATCCACACACACACAGCATCTAACATCCCCAGTCCCCACACCCTTGCCGACACTCAGAGTGTGTAAACAAGCTGGTGTCTCAGTACTGTATTATATTAACAGGATGGTCTCTCTCTCTCTCTCTCTCTCTCTCTCTCCCTCTCCCCCTCTCTCTCTGTCTCTCTCTCTCCCTCTCTCTCTCTCTCTCTCTCTCTCTCTCTCTCTCTCTCTCTTTCACTTTCCTCTCCCACTACATTCTGAGTCGGTAATAGTGTAGTGTGCAGTTCACTAATAGAGTAGTCTGTAGTACAAGGTCACTGCGGTCCACTAGACTGATAAAAGACAAGCTGTTTGCTCGCAGCCTGCCTGTCTCACGCGTGGACCCTTATCTATGAGCTAACCAACGAGTCGTAGGTCCACCTCTCCCAGTGGAGTGTTGACATGGTTGGACAGAGAAGTTATTATGTGGGGACGTAGACATGAGTCAGATTAATACAGCAGGACTGGTGGACTGTAGGTGCCAAACGGTCCATAAAGGGACCTGATTATGTGAAGAAGGTCATTTGGTGTTGGAGGGCTCTCATATGGACATAAAAAGTGTGTGTGTGTGTGTGTGTGTGTGGAGATGTAAACAGAGCTGACTGGTGTCTCTAGTACTACAGGGGCCCTTGGGTCACACAAAGTGTGTGTGTGTGTGTGTGTGTGTGTGTGTGTGTGTGTGTGTGTGTGTGTGTGTGTGTGTGTGTGTGTGTGTGTGTGTGTGTGTGTGTGTGTGTGTGTGTGTGTGTGTGTGTGTGTGTGTGTGTGTGGAGATGTAAACAGAGCTGACTGGTGTCTCTAGTACTACAGGGGCCCTTGGGTCACACAAAGTTCAAATGCAGCCAGACATGCTTATGGACCCCCTTGAGTCACATTTCATAGGAAATAAATCAAAACACACACAAACACACACACACACACACACACACAAAAACACACACACACACAGCTGGACAAGTACTTAAAAACCCTTTTAGGAACAGAGACAACAGCTTCAAGTCCTCTAGTCCTCTAGTACTTAGAATTAGTCCCAAATGGCACACTATCTTTCGCACAGTGAAGTACGTTTGACCAGAGCCCCTATTGGCCCACAGGGAATAGGGTACGGTTTGGGACGTAGGCCCAGTGTTGTCCTCTGATTGAGTGAGCTAGCCAATGATCATCAGCTATTTTGGACACATCTCCAATATGTGTCCTTGGTCATGTCCTTATTCCCTATATAGTGTTTGACTCTTGTCAAAAGTATCGCCGTTTGGGACATGCTCCTTCAATAGACCAAGGAGCAGTGCTTAATTTGACCTTGTTTTTTTCCGGGACCTATTTGCCCGGCTTCAGTAGCTCACGTGGGCATTATAAGTACAATCTGTTCACTGTTTATACTGTAAACATACATCATAAAAAGGGGATTATTGAAGAGGTCTCTATGTGATCATCTCACATAGCCTAGACTAGTGAAAAGGTCTTCATGTAATCATCACAAGTAGCCTAGACTAGTGAAGAGTCCCTATGTGATCATCTCAAGTAGCCTAGACTAGTGAAGAGGTCTCTATGTAATCTCATCCCGTAGCCTAGACTAGTGAAGAGGTCTCTATGTAATCTCATCCCGTAGCCTAGACTAGTGTATAGGTCTCTATGTAATCATCTCAAGTAGCCTAGACTAGTGAAGAGGTCTCTATGTAATCTCATGCCGTAGCCTAGACTAGTGAAGAGGTCTCTATGTAATCATCTCAGGTAGCCTAGACTAGTGAAGAGGTCTTTATGTGATCATCTCATATTGGCCAAGACTAGTGATGAGGTCTCTATGTAATCACGTCCCGTAGCCTAGACTAGTGATGAGGTCCCTATGTAATCACATCCCTTAACCTAGACTAGTGAAGAGGTCTCTATGTAATAATCTCCAGGAGCCTAGACTAGTGAAGAGTCCCTATGTGATCATCTCAAGTAGCCTAGACTAGGAAGAGGTATTTATGTAATCATCTCAAGTAGCCTAGACTAGTGAAGAGGTCTCTATGTGATCATCTCAAGTAGCCTAGAATAGTGAAGAGGTCTTTATGTGATCATCTCAAGTAGCCTAGACTAGTGAAGAGTCCCTATGTGATCATCTCAGGTAGCCTAGACTAGAGAAGAGGTCTCTATGTAATAATCTCAAGTAGCCTAGACTAGTGAAGAGGTCTCTTTGTAATCTCATCCCGTAGCCTAGACTAGTGAAGGGGTCCCTATATAATCATCTCAGGTAGCCTAGACTAGTAAAGAGGTCTCTATGTAATAATCTCAAGTAGCCTAGACTAGTGAATAGGTCTCTATGTAATCATGTCCCGTAGCCTAGACTAGTGAAGAGGTCTCTATGTGATCATCTCAAGTAGCCTAGAATAGTGAAGAGGTCTCTATGTGATCATCTCAAGTAGCCTAGACTAGTGAAGAGTCCCTATGTGATCATCTCAGGTAGCCTAGACTAGAGAAGAGGTCTCTATGTAATCATCTCAGGTAGCCTAGACTAGTAAAGAGGTCTCTATGTAATAATCTCAAGTAGCCTAGACTAGTGAAGAGGTCTCTATGTAATCATGTCCTGTAGCCTAGACTAGTGAAGAGGTCTCTATGTAATCTCATCCCCTAGCCTAGACTAGTGAATAGGTCTCTATGTAATCATCTCAAGTAGCCTAGACTAGTGAAGAGGTTTCTATGTAATCACGTCCCCTAACCTAGACTAGTGACGAGGTCTCTATGTAATCATCTCAGGTAGCCTAGACTAGTGAAGAGGTGTCTATGTAATCATCTCAAGTAGCCTAGACTAGTGAAAAGGTCTCTATGTGATCACCTCAAGTAGCCTAGACTAGTGAAGAGGTCTCTATGTGATCATCTCAAGTAGCCTAGACTAGTAAAGAGGTCCCTATGTGATCACCTCAAGTAGCCTAGACTAGTGAAGAGGTCCCTATGTGATCACCTCAAGTAGCCTAGTGTCACGACTTCCGCCGATGTCAGTCCCTCTCCTTGTTCGGGCGGCGTTCGGCCATCGCCGATCCACTTTTCATTTTCCATTGGTTTTGTCTTGTCTTCCATCACACCTGGTTCCATATCCATCAATTACATGTTGTGTATTTAACCCTCTGTTCCCCACCCATGTCCTTGTCTGTAATTGTTTGTTGTCAGTGCTTGTGCACGTTATGTTCTGGTGTGCGTCGGGTTATGTGCCCATGTATTGCATTGTTCTGTATCCGGTGGGTTTTGATAATTGAACTTAGCCGTTGGAAACACAGGTTCGCTCTCCTGCATCTGACTTCTCTGCCGCCAGTACGCACCCCTGACACCTAGACTAGTGAAGAGGTCCCTACATAACACAACAAGTAGCCTAGACTAGTGAAGAGGTCCCTACATAACACATCAAGTAGCCTAGACTAGTGAAGAGGTCCCTACATAACACATCAAGTAGCCTAGACTAGTGAAGAGGTCCCTACATAACACATCAAGTAGCCTAGACTAGTGAAGAGGTCCTTACATAACACATCAAGTAGCATAGAATAGTTGACTGAATTTGAAACTGAGGGAAAGCCAAATCAGAAATTAGGTCTACTAGCGATTCAGGAGCGGACGGAGAGCAGTGGAAGGTGGGGGGCATTACATACACTGACAAGTGCCCAGAACAGGTACAATTTGGACGGAGGCTCAGTTCAAGACCAAGCAAACGTATAACACCCTGGCTTGTCAAGCTCATTTCAGCTGGGCTGTGCAACATGCAGAAAAGGTAGGCGGTTTGGTCCCAGAAAAGACTGGAGGGATGAAACTAGCAAAAGACTGGAGGGATGAAACTAGCAAAAGACTGGAAGGATGAAACTAGCAAAAGACTGGAGGCTATGAAACTAGCAAAAGAGTGGGTGGAAGGTCAACCTCTGACAATTTAGCAGAAGGAAGCATTGTAGACGAGGCTAGAGAGGTCACCTTAACACAGGTTGTAGTTAACAGCTCAAAATTAAAAGCAGGAGGCTGAACGTCACAGCTCCGCTCACGGTGACACGATTAGAATTCTCCATTCCAATGTTGCTTACTCCAACATAGAGCAACGTATTTAATCTGAAATGAAAGGAAAACTATTTGGAAGAATAGTAGTACAATGCTCTCTTTTATTTACACGTTTTATTTAACCTTTATTTAACCAGGAAACGCTCATTGAGATTTGAAATCTCTTTTTCAAGAGCGCCCTGGCCAAGATAGGCAGCACCAAGTCATTACACAATTACCGCCAGACAACATGAAACACTACAGGTAATCGAGTAAAAACAAAGTAGAACAAAATCACAAAACAGCCAATTAAAAACACTGACAGGTCATGGAATCAGCCTCAAGATCCTTCACCAGTGATTTAAAAACACCAATCAGGAGTTAGTTAGTTAGTTAGTTAGTTAGTTAGTTAGAGTTAGTTAGTTCTTCCAGTTTACAGGTAAGACGATGGCTCAGAGTACATAAAAGCTCTTTAACCCAAATTCAGTTGGGACATTTGGAACAGTTAGCAGGATAAAGTCCAGCGAACGAAGAGACGACCCACCACATTTCTGAACAATTAAAAATGCACAAATGCACAGTACAGGAACACTGTATGGTAATGATAAAGGAGACTAGATGGACGTAAAGAGCTGGTCATGGCGGTTAGCACCGCAGAATGCAAATGGAGATTTTGTCAAATTAATCTGATTTTCACCTCAACCCGTGCTTCTCTGCATGCCTACACCATATCAGGCCCTGCACTTTCAGAATCTTGTAGACCAACCGTTGACCAAATCCAACCCAGTCCCCCTGTGTCATGAATTTCTAAAGGACACAGATGTGTCACGGACACTTAAAAACAAGGAATAGGGAGGAGAAGACGTAAGAGGAAATGTTGTAGAAGGTTTTTGAGAAAACTAAGGTTGCAGAGACCATCCGTTCACCTACTCTGCGTCTCACAAAGACATGGTCGGTTGGAACCAAAAATCTCAAATTTGAACTCATCAGTCCAAAGAACAGACTTCAATTGATCGAGTTTCTTGGCCCAAGCAAGTCTCTTGTTCTTATTGGTGTTCTTTAATAGTGGTTTCTTTGCAGCAATTCAACCATGAAGGCCTGGTTCCCACAGTCTCCTCTGAACAGATGATGTTGAGATGTGTCTGTTACTTGAACTCCGTGAAGCATTTATTTGGGCTGCAATCTGAAACTGATAACTCTAATGAACTTATCCTCTGCAGCAGAGGTAACTCTGGGTCTTCCTTTCCTGTGGCGGTCCTCATGAGAGACAGTTAACTCTAATGAACTTATCCTCTGCAGCAGAGGTAACTCTGGGTCTTCCTTTCTTGTGGCGGTCCTCCTGAGAGACAGTTAACTCTAATGAACTCATCCTCTGCAGCAGAGGTAACTCTGGGTCTTCCTTTCTTGTGGCTGTCCTCATGAGAGACAGTTTCATTATAGCGCTTGATGGTTTTTGCAACTGCACTCGAAGAAACCTTTAAAATTCTTGAAATTTTTCCGTATTGACTGACCTTCACGTCTTAATGTAATGATGGACTGTCATTGCTCTTTGCTTATTTGAGCTGTTCTTGCCATATTACGGACTTGGTCTTTTACCAATTAGGGCTGTCTTCTGTATAGCACCCCTACCTTGTCACAACACAACTGATGGTTGAGAGAATGCCAGGAGTGTGCAAAGCTGTCATCAAGGCAACGGGTGGCTATTTGAAGAAACTCAAATATAAATTATATTTGGATTTGTTTAACACTTTTTTGGTTACTACATGATTCCATATGTGTTATTTTATAGTGTTGATGTCTTCGCTATTATTCTACAATGTAGAAAATAGTAAATATAAAGAAGAACTCTTGAATGGCAGGTGTTCTGCATTGACACCTAAAATGTTGCTGTACATATTAAAATGTGTCTTTAAGAACTTTGGACTCGTAAAGCCACACGGCTATACTAGAGTATGTGGGCATAGTTTATGTTTGATAACAACGCGTTACGCCGAGGTGTGGCACGGTGGCACGACCTGTATCTCTCACATAACTAGAATGAGATTCACTTTCTATGCTCTCTCCCCCCCCCATCTCTGCTCCGATTAGACATAAGCCTGGACTCTCATCTCTCAAGTGTTGCACTTAATCATTTATTTATTTTTTTCTGACTAATGTCCGTAATGTTTGATCAACTATCTTTTTTACAAAAGAGAGAGAGAGAGAGAGGCTTTCAGCACAAGTGCTTTGAACTTCACCAGCATGTGAGCTGTGCATCATTGGGCGAGTCAGTGAAACTGGAAAAGCTTTTTTAGGTCTATAATTTCCTCATCTTGTAGCCTACAATGTGTCCCCACACACCTCGGACTCGGCTATTGATGGATTCAAGAACAAGGTCCTTTTTACTGATGTCTGATTCTCGGTTTGTCAGCGTCAAAGTAGCCTGCCACTTCGATCATTTGTGTGGTATTATTAACAAAGATTCTGCCAAAGTCTCCAGTCATGTGAAATGACGTCGAAATTGATGAAATTAGTTTTTAAAAAGAGCTCCTGAGTGGTGCAGCAGTCTAAGGCATCTCAGTGTTACTACAGTCCCTGGTTCAAATCCAGTCACTATCACATCTGGCCGTGATTGGGAGTACCATAGTGCAGCGCACAATTGGCCCAGCGTCATCCGGGTTTGGCTGGGTTAGGCTGTCATTGTAAATAAGAATTTGTTCTTAACTGACTTGCCTAGTTAAAATAAACTTCTGTCACGGCCTCTGCTCTATGCCACTACTTGAATGCGATGTGTTATTTTTTTCATGCATTCCGGTACCTCAGAACTCAGGTCCGGAACTTAAGAACTCTGGTCCGGAACCTCAGAACTCAGGTCCGGAACCTCAGAACTCAGGTACGGAACCTCAGAACTCTGGTCCGTAACCTCAGAACTCAAGTCCGGAATCTCAGAACTCAGGTCCGGAACCTCAGAACTTAGGTCCGGAACCTCAGAACTCAGGTCCGGAACCTCAGAACTCAGGTCCGGAATCTCAGAACTCAGGTCCGGAACCTCAGAACTCAGGTACGGAACCTCAGAACTCTGGTCCGTAACCTCAGAACTCAGGTCCAGAATCTCAGAACTCAGGTCCGGAACCTCAGAACTTAGGTCCGGAACCTCAGAACTCAGGTCCGGAACCTCAGAACTCAGGTCCGGAATCTCAGAACTCAGGTCCGGAACCTCAGAACTCAGGTCACCCCCCTCTCGTGCTCACCACCCGATTTACAAATAAAGCACTGCCAAGGAGACAGGGAAGGAAAGGAGAAACCGTTGACGTCATCCTATATTTACCATGCAAGCATTAGATTTGTGTCAACAACGTGCAAGATCCTTGAATGTACATTAAGCACAGGTGAAGACTGGTGGTAAACGACCAGACGTTCTGCTGTACAGAGGACTATATCCAGGGCAAAGTTCAGAGCTGAAGTTGAGCCTCCTGTGGAAATCATAACATTTAGCTATTTTTTTCTGCTGATAACAGTAATTATACATAGCTGTTCCATTAATAGAATGGCATAAAATCCAGAGCTTCGTCAGACGAAGGAAGTCTCTGGGTTGTAATTATTTTGAGCGTTCCAGTGCCTTTAACCACTCAACAATAATATTTATCTCCAGGTTCGAGCAGGATTAGAAGCAGAGGCTCAAAAAGCCCCTCTCCTCCCTTCTCTCATACATGGTCACCCAAGCATACATAATTCTACGGTTCCCTTGGTAACTAACACTTCGTGTTGCTGTCGTGACCTCTGCGGGGGGGGGGCTGGAAGAGATGTCTGATGTATTAGAAGTGACCAGATCTAGAAAAGGAACATCAAAACAACCCCCCCCCCTTCATGAATAACAAAGAGATCAGAAGGACAGTGACTTGAAAGCAAGAGTGTTTGTATCCCTATAGGCCTGGTCTAATGTAGTGCACTAGGTAGGGTTCTATGCACTAAGTAGCGTACTATGCACTAAGTAGGGTCCTATGCACTAAGTAGGGTACTGTGCACTAAGTAGGGTGCTATGCACTAAGTAGGGTACTGTGCACTAAGTAGGGTGGTATGAACTAAGTAGGGTAATATGCACTAAGTAGGGTGCTATGAACTAAGTAGGGTGCTATGCACTAAGTAGGGTGCTATGAACTAAGTAGGGTGGTATGAACTAAGTAGGGTGCTATGCACTAAGTAGGGTGCTATGCACTAAGTAGGGTGCTATGAACTAAGTAGGGTGGTATGAACTAAGTAGGGTGCTATGCACTAAGTAGGGTGCTATGAACTAAGTAGGGTGGTATGAACTAAGTAGGGTAATATGCACTAAGTAGGGTGGTATTAACTAAGTAGGGTAATATGCACTAAGTAGCGTGCTATGCACTAAGTAGGGTTCTGTGCACCAAGCGCCAATCCGATGCAAGCATTCATTAAACAAACGCTTCAACAGCTCGGCTGTCCTCATTAGGGTTTCATCTCCATGTCAATACATTAAGACAATGTCATATTGATGGTTTAAATTAGACAGCACTGTAGTCATTCTGGGACTGAGAACACGTCGTTGTAAATTGGATACACACACGCGCGCGCATGCACGCAGACACACACGAACGCAGACACACACATACTGTCTGTGTCCAGTATTATCAGTGTTATGATCCTCCTGTAATTAAACCACCTGCTGCCTGCCTGACTCTCAGCATTTGTTTGCGTATATATGTGTGTGTGTGTGTGTGTGTGTGTCTGTCTGTCTGTCTGTCTGTCTGTCTGTCTGTCTGTCTGTCTGTCTGTCTGTGCGTGTGTGTGTGTGTGTGCGCGTCTGTCTGTCTGTCTGTGTGTGCTTTTCCTTTCTACTGGTACCCCTCCTGAGTGAAGAGTGACAAGGGAAGGAGGAAGATGAGGAGGAGGAGTAGGAGGAAGAGGAGGATGGGGGGGAGGTGGAAGGGGAGGAGGAGGAGAGGAAGAGGGGGAGGGGGAGGTGGAGGAGGAGGAAGTAGAGGGGGAGGAAGGGGAGTGTGAGGAAAAGTAGAAGGAGGTGGAGAGGAGGGGAGGGGGGGAGGAGGTAGAGGGGGCGGAGGAGGTGGAGGAGGTGGAGGAGGTAGAGGGGGCGGAGGAGGTGGAGGGGGCGGAGGGAGAGGAGGAGGGGGAGGAAAGTAGAAGGAGGAGGTGGAGGTAGAGAGGAGGAGGGGGATAACAGTCAAAAGGAGCTGTTAGTGTGGTGTGTGTTGTCCCGGTGAAAGAAGGTACCCAAGTACACTAACCACAACCACCACAGACTTCACTAACTTTCAGGAGTTTGTATTGCACGTAAGAAAGGCTTGGAATGACAGGTATGTTTCGCAAAGACCTCAAATCAGATCAAATCAAACTTTATTTGTCACATACCTCTATATACAATAAGTGTAGACCTTACCGTGAAATGCTGAATACAACAGGTACCTTACCGTGAAATGCTGAATACAACAGGTACCTTACCGTGAAATGCTGAATACAACAGGTACTGTGAAATGCTGAATACAACAGGTATCTTACCGTGAAATGCTGAATACAACAGGTATCTTACCGTGAAATGCTGAATACAACAGGTATCTTACCGTGAAATGCTGAATACAACAGGTATCTTACCGTGAAATGCTGAATACAACAGGTACCTTACTGTGAAATGTTGAATACAACAGGTACCTTACCGTGAAATGCTGAATACAACAGGTATCTTACCGTGAAATGCTGAATACAACAGGTATCTTACCATGAAATGTTGAATACAACAGGTATCTTACTGTGAAATGCTGAATACAACAGGTACCTTACCATGAAATGCTGAATACAACAGGTATCTTACCGTGAAATGCTGAATACAACAACAACAACTTAACCAACAGGGCAGTTGAAGAACTGTTTAGAAAATATTTACCAAATAAACAAAAAAATAAATTTAATTAAATTATAAAAACACAATAAAATAATAATATTGAGACTATATACAGGGGGTGCCGGTACTGAGTCAGTGTGCGGGGGTACAGGTTAGTCGAGGTAATTTGTACATGTAGCTAGTGGTGAAGAGACTATGTTATAGATAATAAACAGCGAAAAGCAACAATGTACAAAACAAATGGAGAGAGGGGTGTCAATGTAAATAGTCAGGTAGCCATTTTAATGAACTGTTCAGCAGTCTTATGGCTTGGGGGTAGAAGCTGTTAAGGAGACTTTTGGTCCTGGACTTAGTGCTCCGGTACCGCTTGCCGTGCGGTAGCAGAGAAAACAGTCTATGACCATTTTTGGGCTTTCCTCTGACACCGCCTATTATATAGGTCCTGGATGTCAGGAAGCTTGGCCTCAGTGATGTACTGGGCTGTACGCACTACCCTCTGTAGCGCCTTACGGTCAGATGTCGAGCAGTTGCCATACCGGGCGGTGATGCAACTGCTCAGGAGGCTCTCGATGGTGCAGCTGTAAAACCTGTTTGAGGATCTGGAGACCCATGCCGAACTTTTTTAGTCTCCTGAGGGGGAAAAGGTGTTGTCGCACCCTCTTCAGATCAGACCATAGATCAGATAAGGATGAATCCTTGTTTGATGGATGCAGACAGAGCTAGCAGAGAGATAAATCCTTGTTTGATGGATGCAGATAGAGCTAGCAGAGAGAGAAATCCTTGTTTGATGGATGCAGACAGAGCTAGCAGAGAGATAAATCCTTGTTTGATGGATGCAGACAGAGCTAGCAGAGAGAGAAATCCTTGTTTGATGGATGCAGACAGAGCTAGCAGAGAGAGAAATCCTTGTTTGATGGATGCAGACAGAGCTAGCAGAGAGAGAAATCCTTGTTTGATGGATGCAGACAGAGCTAGCAGAGAGAGAAATCCTTGTTTGATGGATGCAGACAGAGCTAGCAGAGAGAGAAATCCTTGTTTGATGGATGCAGACAGAGCTAGCAGAGAGAGAAATCCTTGTTTGATGGATGCAGACAGAGTTAGCAGAGAGAGAAAGGGCAACGTAAGAAGGAAGAAGAAAATCACACAGTGAGTCCCAGTCTATATTCACATAAATATATGGAATTCCCCTAAACCACACACACAAATTGGGGAAAACAAACAGTCTTTCCCATTGACTCCCATTTTAAAAAGCCAACTTCGCCGTTGATTTCTTGTTATACAGAAATAACAAAACATGGTGAAAGCTTCTGTTTTGTTCAATGTACAAAAGACGACTTTTCAACATTGTCTCCTCCGGAGAGTTCTCACTACTTAAAAAAATATATACTATTGTAGAGCTTCCCTCGCGCCCCTTTTAATGACAGTGTTAGCAGGCAAGTGATTGAATGACTGTTAGCTACCTACAGGTTACATACCAGGTAAAAAAAAATACCAGGTCAAAAATCCCGACCGAGTGTTTCCAATGTTCCCACGTAGGGCCTGGGAGGGTATTCAGCGTGGATATTGTGGGGACACGTATCTATGTGTGTAAGACATGTAACTTGTTTAGTATAGTCCGTTTTTTTAACTCCACTCGCTACTTGTAGCTTTTAGTTTGTTTGTGTTGTTGGTCTTGGCTAGCTATAATGTTCTTGGTTGGTAGGTAGCTAACACTCACTACTTGTAGCTTTACAGTCAGTTTGTTTGTGTTGTTGGTCTTGGCTAGCTTTAATGGTCTGGTTGGTAGGTAGCTAACACTCACTACTTGTAGCTTTACAGTCAGTTTGTTTGTGTTGCTGGTCTTGGCTAGCTTTAATGTTCTGGTTGGTAGGTAGCTAACACTCACTACTTGTAGCTTTACAGTCAGTTTGTTTGTGTTGTTAGTCTTGGCTAGCTTTAATGTTCTGGTTGGTAGGTAGCTAACACTCACTACTTGTAGCTTTACAGTCAGTTTGTTTGTGTTGCTGGTCTTGGCTAGCTTTAATGTTCTGGTTGGTAGGTAACTAACACTCACTACTTTTAGCTTTACAGTCAGTTTGTTTGTGTTGTTAGTCTTGGCTAGCTTTAATGTTCTGGTTGGTAGATAGCTAACAGTCATTCAATCACTTGCCTGCTAACACTGTCATTAAAAGGGGCGCGAGGAAAGCTCTACAATAGCAAAAAAAAATGTTTAAAGTAGTGAGAACTCCCCGGAGGAGACAATGGTGAAAAGTCGTCTTTAGACATGTTGAGCTTGTCTTAGATGTAATTTTGTAATTGACTAAAACAAGCAGACAACAACAACAAATTGCAGTTGAAAAAGTTTTTTTGCTGAGAGTCAATGGGGTAACCCAGGTAGCCACGACGTTCCATCTAATACCGACTGGGACTGTAAACCACGGAACATTGTAGAGGAGCCGGTTGCCACGGAGACAGATGGTGCACTCTGGAACACCCGGTAGTCATAAAGCTTGTTTTCTTCCGTCTGGCTGTCGGCACTTAGATACCAGACAGAAAAGAGCGTCTGTTTGGTTTGCCACCCCCGCTTGCCGCGTGACCTCCTAACGACCCAGAGAGGAGGTTATAGCGGCCCTGGTTGTTCGAGCAGTGAGGGAGAACGTATTGAAATGTCTGATGAAAAGGGGTATCAACATCAGTGGAAGCAAAACAGCCCCATAACATCAAAGATCAACAACCATATTTTACAGTAGTTATGGGGGTTATTTTCTGCTCATGCATTGTCATTTCATCACCAAACCCACCACTGGTGTGCGTGGCCAAAGAACTCTATTTTAAATTCATCTGACCAAAACCCTGTTTCCAATCCATGTGCTAATTCTATATTTAGCAAACTCCAGGCATTCATATTTGTTAAATGACATGAATATTCAGCTCTATGGTCACACATATCAGTGGTGGGTTTGATGTTGAAATGAAAATGCATGAGCAGAAAAGAAACACTAAGTGAAACTTGGACGCATCTTCCAGCAAGGCAATATCCCAAGAACAAGGCATTCCTAGTTGATCGCAATGGACTGGTCAATCTTCAAGGCATTCCTTGTCAATCACAATGGACTGGTCAATCTGCAAGGCATTCCTAGTCGATCACAATGGACTGGTCAATCTTCAAGGCATTCCTAGTCAAACACAATGGACTGGTCAATCTGCAAGGCATTCCTAGTCAATCACAATGGACTGGTCAATCTTCAAGGCATTCCTAGTCAATCACAATGGACTGGTCAATCTTCAAGGCATTCCTAGTCAATCACAATGGACTGGTCAATCTTCAAGGCATTCCTAGTCAATCACAATGGACTGGTCAATCTTCAAGGCATTCCTCGTCAATCACAATGAACTGGTCAATCTTCAAGGCATTCCTCGTCAATCACAATGGACTGGTCAATCTTCAAGGCATTCCTTGTCAATCACAATGAACTGGTCAATCTTCAAGGCATTCCTCGTCAATCACAATGGACTGGTCAATCTTCAAGGCATTCCTAGTCGATCACAATAGACTGGTCAATCTTCAAGGCATTCCTAGTCAATCACAATGAACTGGTCAATCTTCAAGGCATTCCTTGTCAATCACAATGGACTGGTCAATCTTCAAGGCATTCCTAGTCGATCACAATGGACTGGTCAATCTTCAAGGCATTCCTAGTCAATCATCTTGAACTGGTCAATCTTCAAGGCATTCCTAGTCAATCACAATGAACTGGTCAATCTTCAAGGCATTCCTAGTCAATCATCTTGAACTGGTCAATCTTCAAGGCATTCCTAGTCAATCATCTTGAACTGGTCAATCTTCAAGGCATTCCTAGTCAATCACAATGAACTGGTCAATCTTCAAGGCATTCCTAGTCAATCACAATGGACTGGTCAATCTTCAAGGCATTCCTAGTCAATCACAATGGACTGGTCAATCTTCAAGGCATTCCTCGTCAATCACAATGAACTGGTCAATCTTCAAGGCATTCCTAGTCAATCATCTTGAACTGGTCAATCTTCAAGGCATTCCTCGTCAATCACAATGGACTGGTCAATCTTCAAGGCATTCCTAGTCAATCACAATGGACTGGTCAATCTTCAAGGCATTCCTCGTCAATCACAATGAACTGGTCAATCTTCAAGGCATTCCTAGTCAATCATCTTGAACTGGTCAATCTTCAAGGCATTCCTCGTCAATCACAATGAACTGGTCAATCTTCAAGGCATTCCTCATCAATCACAATGGACTGGTCAATCTTCAAGGCATTCCTAGTCGATCACAATGGACTGGTCAATCTTCAAGGCATTCCTAGTCAATCACAATGGACTGGTCAATCTTCAAGGCATTCCTCGTCAATCACAATGAACTGGTCAATCTTCAAGGCATTCCTAGTCAATCATCTTGAACTGGTCAATCTTCAAGGCATTCCTCGTCAATCACAATGAACTGGTCAATCTTCAAGGCATTCCTCGTCAATCACAATGGACTGGTCAATCTTCAAGGCATTCCTAGTCGATCACAATGGACTGGTCAATCTTCAAGGCATTCCTAGTCAATCACAATGGACTGGTCAATCTTCAAGGCATTCCTCGTCAATCACAATGAACTGGTCAATCTTCAAGGCATTCCTAGTCAATGATCTTGAACTGGTCAATCTTCAAGGCATTCCTAGTCAATCACAATGAACTGGTCAATCTTCAAGGCATTCCTAGTCAATCACAATGGACTGGTCAATCTTCAAGGCATACGTAGTCGATCGCAATGGACTGGTCAATCTTCAAGGCATTCCTAGTCAATCACAATGAACTGGTCAATCTTCAAGGTATTCCTAGCCGATCACCAAACTCTTCTGTAGAAAATAAAGGCTTGCGAACCTTTAAAAAAATGTGTGTTGCCTGTTGGCCGTAGGTGCACTTGATTCAGAAGCCCTGTTGGTGATAGGTGCACATGATTCAGAAGCCCTGTTGACCATAGGTCCACTTGATTCAGAAGCCCTGTTGACCGTAGGTCCACTTGATTCAGAAGCCCTGTTGGTGATAGGTGCACTTGACTCAGAAGCCCTGTTGACCGTAGGTGCACTTGAATTCAGAAGCCCTGTTGGCGATAGGTGCACTTGATTCAGAAGCCCTGTTGCCCGTAGGTCCACTTGATTCAGAAGCCCTGTTGGTGATAGGTGCACTTGATTCAGAAGCCCTGTTGGTGATAGGTGCACTTGATTCAGAAGCCCTGTTGCCCGTAGGTGCACTTGATTCAGAAGCCCTGTTGGTGATAGGTCCACTTGATTCAGAAGCCCTGTTGGTGATAGGTGCACTTGATTCAGAAGCCCTGTTGGCGATAGGTGCACTTGATTTAGAAGCCCTGTTGGCGATAGGTGCACTTGATTCAGAAGCCCTGCGCACCAGGTAGGAAAAGGGTTCCCATTTTGAACCTATTTTTTTGTCTGAAAATACAAATTCTCCCTACCTGCTGGAATGGGAGATGTGTGGCTAAATCGAGTGTTGGATACCTCCAAATCGCTACGACTTTCACATTCCCAGCCACAGTTTGATACTATCCTACTAGAGATACAGTAAAACCCTGACCAGACAGAGACTGTCATAGAATACAGCAAAGAGCTGCTGTTTTTATGAGTGAGTTCATGTTTAAGTTTTTATTCATCACTGTCAACAATGTTTTTAATCAACACCATTACCAAACCCAAAATACGCTTCTCCCTGATTCCCTGACTTGTATTATTATTAGCAGCTTGTCGTGTCTATTTTAATATAGAGAATTGTTTGACTTTCTCTGATAATAGGAACAACGTGAATTTGTGCATGAGGCAGATGCAGATGTGGTGCAACTCGAGTTTGGCCATCAGGTGGAAGACAGTGTCCCCTCTCTCTGGTCAGAAGGATAGAGCAGGCACCGTGGGAGGCTGATCCTCTGCTGCTCTCTCCCTCTGAGACTAATGCCGTGTTCAAAAAAACTGGGAACTCGGAATTTGGAAATCTCAGACTTCTGACTTCAATGCGTTTAAGACAACTGGAAACTTTGAAAAGCGGCAGATCCGACTGGGAAAAGCAGTTTTGAACAGTCATCCAACTCAGACTTCCAAGTCGGAAACCAAGGTTGACTTTTTTATAATATATTTTTTTATTGGGGGAGGGGGGTTTCCCAGTTGTCTTGAAAGCACCATGACAATTCCAGTAAAATAAAAAAAAGTAATTATTTACGAATTATTTCAATTTATGCTCGGCTGTGCCCCAAGTTGTATCTCTGGTTGTATCTGTATCTCAGTTCACTGGTCACCATGGCAACGCCCACCCGTAGCACGCGCTCCAGCAGGTATATTTCACTGGTCACCCTCAAAGCCAACACCCCCTTTGGCCGCCTTTCCTTCCAGTTCTCTGCTGCCAATGACTGGAACTAATTGCAAAAATCCCTGAAGCTGGAGACTTATATCTCCCTCACTAACTTTAAGCATCGGCAGCTTACCGATCGCTGCAGCTGTGCACAGCCCATCTGTAAATAGCCCATCCAACTACCTACCTCATCATGGGGGGGCAGTGTATCCTAGTGGTTAGAGCATTGGACTAGTAACTGGAAGGTTGCAAGTTCAAATCCCCGGGCTGACAAGGTAAATTTCTGTGGTTCTTTTCCTGAACAAGCCAGTTAACCTATTGTTGAAAATAAGATTTCTTTTTCTTTTAACTGACTTGCCTGGTAAAATAAAAATGTATATTTATTGCCTTACCTCCTTACTCCATTTGCACTCACTGTATATATACTTTCTATTGTGTTTCTGTACTTTTGTCTGTCCCATGTGTAACTCTGTGTTGTTGTTTATTGTCAGTGGAAGGGTAGCCTAGTGGTTAGAGCGTTGGACTAGAAAAAGTGGTAAGTTAAAACCCCTGAGCTGACAAGGTACAAATCTATCGTTTTGCCCCTGAACAGGCAGTTAACCCACTGTTCCTTGGCCGTCATTGAAAATAAGAATTTGTTCCTAACTGACTTGCCTAGTTAAATAAATTGTCCCACTGCTTCACTTTATCTTGGCCAGTTGTAAATGAGTATTTGTTCTCAACTGGCCTACCTGGTTAAATAAAGGTGAAATAAAACAATTTAAAAAATTTAAAAGTGCCACAACAACTGATCTATTTCATAATCAAAGCTTGAGTTTTGAAATATAATATGGTTTGAGAAGAACAACATTGGCAGACCAGGCATATAGTCAACATGCTGTGATAATGTATTCGGCCTACTGCACAAACCTCACTACAGAACAGTTTTTATTAGGTTCATGTTACATTGTAACCCTCCTGTTGTGTTCATGTTAATTAATTCTGTGTTCCCGGTCCAAAATGGCCTCCCCCATTATAGCTGATTATAAATCCGTAATAATACATCTCTTTTTACCCAATATTGTGTTAGATCTTTTCTTTTATCAACTTGTGTTCTTCTGAACATTACAAGTTTTGAACTTGTATGTTCTATTTATGGCCTGTAGGCCTCATTGACCTGAGCTCATACAACTCGTTTTTTTTTAAAGAAGCATAATATATTAATTATTTTGACTATGACAGAAATCTCAGATAAAATATACTGTGCTATTTATCACAGACTACTTTGTGTCAAAGTTGAACAAGGACATTTGTTTTGAAACCATTTCTAATTTTTAAATAATGTCACAAAATAACATTTGTTGTGTTCACCGGTCAAAACAGACCGGTATGATTTTATTAGTAAACAAAGGACATAGGCCTAAAACTACACATGAAAGCTTTACCATATTGCAAAATGTCATGTCTGAACACATGAAAGAACAACAGTAACAATAACAGCATCACCAACAATATCAAAGACATTCAAATGTTCACAATCTGTCAATCAATGGTGGTTCCATTTGGTGTTGTTCTCATGCACATGTTCTGCAGGTTTCCATGGTTCCTTCCGGGAACACCGTCAGCAGGTTTCCATGGTTCCTTTCGGGAACACCGTCAGCAGGTTTCCATGGTTCCTCCCGGGAACACCATCAGCAGGTTTCCATGGTTCCTTCCGGGAACACCGTCAGCAGGTTTCCATGGTTCCTTTCGGGAACACCGTCAGCAGGTTTCCATGGTTCCTTCCGGGAACACCGTCAGCAGGTTTCCATGGTTCCTTCCGGGAACACCGTCAGCAGGTTTCCATGGTTCCTTCCGGGAACACCGTCAGCAGGTTTCCATGGTTCCTTTCGGGAACACTGTCAGTAGGTTTCCATGGTTCCTTTCGGGAACACCGTCAGCAGGTTTCCATGGTTCCTTTCGGGAACACCCTCAGTAGGTTTCCATGGTTCCTTTCGGGAACACCCTCAGTAGGTTTCCATGGTTCCTTTCGGGAACACCGTCAGCAGGTTTCCATGGTTCCTTTCGGGAACACCGTCAGCAGGTTTCAGGCATAACTTGTCCTAACATCACTTGCTTCCCTTTATTCCATATTGAGACAGTTTGCTTGGCATGAACTGTTTGAATGGGCAGAGTGCACTAAAAGCAATCAGACGCTCATCCACTGTGATGTCTGGACTTGTGTTATTGATGAGTGGAACGCGCTCCAACCACTGTTGCCAAACCTCTCTGATAGTTGCCAGCTTGACTTGTTAATGGCGGCCTGGTCTCGTATCACGGTTGTCGAAGCAAATCACCCGTGATATGTCCGGAGTGAAGTAGTGGCACGAGGAATTGCAGGACCATAAACTGGTGGTAAATTAGTTTCTGGATCTGTACACACCGGCCAAAATAAAGAGACCCACATATGCTTGGACATCTGTCCGGTCCACCTCCTTCCAGTTGTCTTTGTAAACACGTCTCCCCTCCAAGTTGGTCATGTTTATCACTATAGTTTCGATTGACTCTGTCAGGAACAGTTCGAAACAGGATTTTATGTCATCAACCCGGGATATGGCGTATCTCGTTGGCCCTGGGGTCATCCTGATAACAGCCGAACAACCGACCTCTCCTCTGAGGTAGGGATGAAAACCAGGAAAAATGTCCATTCTTTGACCCGGAATGTAACAAAAAACCTCAGCAGGGCGCTCTTCCTCATCGCTGGATGGTTCCACATCGGTTGTCTCTTGGTCTGGATCATATTCTGTGTTGTCTTCAACTTCTGACACGTCCTCCTCTAATGCATCTTCACTGTCAGTTTCCTGGCCTCTCTCCTCCTCACCAGTGTCATGATCAAAGATATGATCAAGAGCCTCACATACAGTATATCGTTTGGTCATTGTGCTGCCACAGAATGAATTGTGAGCAAGGCCTCATAAAAGCTTTATATAACAGAGCTGATATAGTGCCTTGCAAAAGTATTCGGCCCCCTTGAACTTTGCGACCTTTTGCCACATTGCAGGCTTCAAACATAAAGATATAAAATTGTATTTTTTTGTGAAGAATCAACAACAAGTGGGACACAATCATGAAGTGGAACGACATTTATTGGATATTTCAAACTTTTTTAACAAATCAAAAACTGAAAAATTGGGCGTGCAAAATTATTCAGCCCCCTTAAGTTAATACTTTGTAGCTCCATCTTTTGCTGCGATTACAGCTGTAAGTCGCTTGGGGTATGTCTCTATCAGTTTTGCACATCGAGAGACTGACATTTTTTCCCATTCCTCCTTGCAAAACAGCTCGAACTCAGTGAGGTTGGATGGAGAGCATTTGTGAACAGCAGTTTTCAGTTCTTTCCACAGATTCTCGATTGGATTCAGGTCTGGACTTTGACTTGGCCATTCTAACACCTGGATATGTTTATTTTTGAACCATTCCATTATAGATTTTGCTTTATGTTTTGGATCATTGTCTTGTTGGAAGACAAGTCTCCGTCCCAGTCTCAAGTCTTTTGCAGACTCCATCAGGTTTTCTTCCAGAATGGTCCTGTATTTGGCTCAATAACAGCACTTACAGTTGACCGCGGCAGGACTAGCAGGGTGGAAATTTGATAAACTGACTTGTTGGAAAGGTGACATATTAAACTTAACTTAATTTTGAAGCACAGTAATAGTGCACGTAGATAATATCTTCCCGCTTCATAAACTTGCTTTCAATGAGAATGACAGATCTATAAGTCACATTTCTATGTGAATTTCGTCAGGACGACAAAAACGGACATATTGCAAGCTGTATTCTTATTTTAAATCTATGTAGTTCTGTCCTTGAGTTCTAATTGTCTATTCATGTTCTGATTTATGTCACGTTTTATGTATTCTGTGGACCCCAGGAAGAGTAGCTGCAGGAGATAATGGAGATCCTTAATAAACAACCAGGAAGAGGAGCTGCTGCTTCAGCAGGAGATAATGGAGATCCTTAATAAACAACCAGGAAGAGGAGCTGCTGCTTCAGCAGGAGATAACGGAGATCCTTAATAAACAACCAGGAAGAGGAGCTGCTGCTTCAGCAGGAGATAACGGAGATCCTTAATAAACAACCAGGAAGAGGAGCTGCTGCTTCAGCAGGAGATAACGGAGATCCTTAATAAACAACCAGGAAGAGGAGCTGCTGCTTCAGCAGGAGATAACGGAGATCCTAATAAACAATCAGGAAGAGGAGCTGCTGCTTCAGCAGGAGATAACGGAGATCCTAATAAACAATCAGGAAGAGGAGCTGCTGCTTCAGCAGGAGATAATGGAGATCCTTAATAAACAACCAGGAAGAGGAGCTGCTGCTTCAGCAGGAGATAACGGAGATCCTAATAAACAATCAGGAAGAGGAGCTGCTGCTTCAGCAGGAGATAATGGAGATCCTAATAAAATACAACAATAACATTCTTGAAATGTCAGATGAAAGTATTTTTGTGTGTGCAAGTTATTGCTTGTGTGATTTTGTTACTATCATAAGTACTTAGCTGTCAAAATACTTCAACATCTGCATCTCTCTCTCTCTCTGTCTCTCTCTCTCTCTCTCTCTCTCTCTCTCTCTCTCTCTCTCTCTCTACCCTCTCTCTCTCTCCCTCTCTCTCTCTCTACCCTCTATCCCCCCATCCCCTAGCGCCCCCTACTGCCTAGTGGTTGGAGCATTGGGTCTGTTACCAAACGATCAATGGTTCGAATCCCAAACCCAACAAGGTGAAAAATCTGCCGATGTGCCCTTAAGCAAGGCACTTAACTCTAATTGCTTCTGTAAGTCACTCTGGATAAGAGCTTATGTTAAATGTACATGTCTCCCTCTGTCTCCCATCATCCCCTTATTCTGATTCAGAACGGGTTAAATGTGGACGACACCTTTCGGTTGAACGTTTCTCTTGCTAGTTTCTCTCCCTTTCACCTCTCTCACTCTCTCTCTCTCTCTCTCTCTCTCCCTCCCACTCTCCCCCTCCCTTTAAACCTCTCTCCTCTCTCTCCCCTCGCTCCCTTTCACTTCCCTCTTTCGCTCCCCTCCCTTTCACCTCCCTCTCTCTCTCTCATTCCCCTTTCTCCCTTCCACCTCCCTCTCTCTCATTCCCCTTCCTCCCTCCCTCTCTCTCTCCCCTCCCTCCCTTTCACTTCCCTCTCTCTCTCATTCCCCTTCCTCTCTCCCTCTCTCTCTCCCCTCCGTCCCTCCCAATCCCCTCCCTCCCTTTTCTCTTTCTCTCTCACTCACCCTCCCTCCTCCTCCCTCTCTCCCTGGGAGTGAGTGATGAGGATGTTTACAGAGGCTTCTCTCTGTCAGCAGGATTTTAATCCCGTAGATATAACCTCTTATTATCTCAGCACGGGAAACACCATAGATCTAAACAATAACAACAACAACAACAACACATGCAGAGGTACAGTATAAGTTGGGTTTCTAGTGATTATGATGCTAATAGAGCGAGAGGACAGGTGGAGAACAGTGAATCAATAGAACGGTATTTAGCAGCAGCATCAGCAGAAGAGGGAAGTCTGTTTTAAAAAAGGCAATAGTTTTCTTACGTCTCTTTCTCATTAGCCGAACATTAAACCTCTCTCACACACACACACACACACACACACACACACACACACACACACACACACACACACACACACACACACACACACACACACACACACACACACACACACACACACACACACGTCTCTCTGCAGTCCTCATAACCATAGTGGTTGGCCAGGACATAGAGATATTATCCATAATGCACTGCTCTGCCCTTGTCCTGATCCTGCCTGCTGCTTCCACTCAAAGACCTAAGATAATGAAATATGAAAAAAAAAGAAATGTAAAATCAATTGGAGGACATTTTTTTAGTAGGAGAGAGAGCGAGAGAAGAGAACGAAATGTCTCAATTCAATCTGTAGCACTGAAGATTCGCTTCGTAGACGGGTTGGTTGTTTAGCAACAAAAATGGCGTGTGCGTAACTACGGGGCAAAACAGACGGGGTTGGATTTGTTGATAACGTAAACTATATTTAGTCTCCATTGTTTATTGAACAAATATAGAATATTTGCATAATGACCACTTGTTTTCTCTCAAATACATTGTTACAGTTCAAACACCTCAAAACAATGGTATCAAGAACAAGACAAAATGACCCACATGGCAGTTTCTTGTCATTCTTGCTAGCAGTCTGGCCATCCAGAATCACAACAACACGCTGACTTCAGCAGTCTGGCCATCCAGAATCACAACAACACCCTGACTTCAGCTGTCTGGCCATTCAGAATCATAACAACACGCTGACATCAGCAGTCTGGCCATCCAGAATCACAACAACACGCTGACTTCAGAAGTCTGGCCATCCAGAATCATAACAACACGCTGACATCAGCAGTCTGGCCATCCAGAATCACAACAACAAGCTAACTTCAGCAGTCTGGCCATCCAGAATCATAACAACAAGCTAACTTCAGCAGTCTGGCCATCCAGAATCACAACAACACACTAACTTCAGCTGTCTGGCCATCCAGAATCATAACAACACGCTAACTTCAGAAGTCTGGCCATCCAGAATCATAACAACACGCTGACATCAGCAGTCTGGCCATCCAGAATCACAACAACAAGCTAACTTCAGCAGTCTGGCCATCCAGAATCATAACAACAAGCTAACTTCAGCAGTCTGGCCATCCAGAATCACAACAACACCCTGACTTCAGCAGTCTGGCCATCCAGAATCATAACAACACCCTGACTTCAGCAGTCTGGCCATCCAGAATCACAACAACACGCTGACTTCAGCAGTCTGGCCATCCAGAATCACAACAACACGCTAACTTCAGCAGTCTGGCCATCCAGAATCACAACAACACGCTGACTTCAGCAGTCTGGCCATCCAGAATCACAACAACACGCTGACTTCAGCAGTCTGGCCATCCAGAATCACAACAACACGCTGACTTCAGCAGTCTGGCCATCCAGAACATCTTTTTGTGGCGTTGTCAGCTAACCCATCTATAGCATGATTGACAATTAAAGGCAATGTTCCCACAGCCACAGAATACTGCGTTCACGGTAAATGCTGCACATGTCGGCTCAATCGTAAATTACCTTTAAATGTGATCTGTGCTACAAATCACATCATATCAAATTTTATTGGTCACATACACGTATTTAGCAGATGTTATTGCTGGTGTAGCAAAATGCTTGTGTTGCTAGCTCCAACAGTGCAGTAATATCTAACTAAATGCTGGTGTTTCTAGCTCCAAAAGTGCAGTAGTATCTAACTAAATGCTTGTGTTTCTAGCTCCAACAGTGCAGTAATATCTAACTAAATGCTTGTGTTTCTAGCTCCAACAGTGCAGTCGTATCTAACTAAATGCTGGTGTTCCTAGCTCCAACAGTGCAGTAATATCTAGCTAAATGCTTGTGTTTCTAGCTCCAACAGTACAGTAATATCTAACTAAATGCTTGTGTTCCTAGCTCCAACAGTGCAGTAATATCTAACTAAATGCTTGTGTTCCTAGCTCCAACAGTGCAGTAGTATCTAACTAAATGCTTGTGTTCCTAGCTCCAACAGTGCAGTAATATCTAACTAAATGCTTGTGTTTCTAGCTCCAAAAGTGCAGTAGTATCTAACTAAATGCTTGTGTTTCTAGCTCCAACAGTGCAGTAATATCTAACTAAATGCTTGTGTTTCTAGCTCCAACAGTGCAGTCGTATCTAACTAAATGCTGGTGTTCCTAGCTCCAACAGTGCAGTAATATCTAGCTAAATGCTTGTGTTTCTAGCTCCAACAGTGCAGTAATATCTAACTAAATGCTTGTGTTCCTAGCTCCAACAGTGCAGTAATATCTAACTAAATGCTTGTGTTTCTAGCTCCAAAAGTGCAGTAGTATCTAACTAAATGCTTGTGTTTCTAGCTCCAAAAGTGCAGTAATATCTAACTAAATGCTTGTGTTCCTAGCTCCAACAGTGCAGTAGTATCTAACAATTCACAACAATACACATAAATATAAAAGTAAAAGAATGGAATTAAGAAATATATAAATATTAGGACGAGCAATGTCGGAGTGGCATTGACTAAAATGCAGATATTTTGTGTTACGGATTGAATGAGAGACTGTTTTTAATAGGAGGAGTGGTCCTGTACTGTTCACTCATCTACCAATAGGTGCCCTTCTTTCGGAGGCATTGGACAGCCTCCCTGGTCTCTGTGGTTGAATCTGGGTTTAAAATTCACTGCTGGACTGAGGGACCTTACAGATCATTGTATGTGTGGGGTGGCAGGGTAGCCTAGTGGTTAGAGAGTTGGATTAGTAACCGAAAGGTTACAAGTTCAAATCCCTGAGCTGACAAGGTACAAATCTTTTGTTCTGCCCCTGAACAGGCAGTTAACCCACTGTTCCTTGGCTGTCAATTGAAAATAAGAATTTGCGCTTAACTGACTTGCCTAGTCAAATAAACAGAGATGAGGTAGTCATTCAAAAGTCATGTAAAACACTATTACTGTCCATGCAATGTATTATAATGCACTAAGCTCATTTCTTTTTACTCCTGAACTTATTTAGGTCATAACAAAAGGGTTGAATACTTGTTGACTCATTTTTGCTTTTCATTTTTAATTAATTTGTTAACATTTCTAAAAACACAATTCTACTTTTCCTTTGCTCGGTTCTTGAAGGACGGCGCACTAACGGGATCTAAATGGCGTGTGTGTGTGTGTGTGTGTGTCAGTCACCAGATCTCAACCCAACTGAACTCTGGGAGATTCCAGAGTGGTGCCTGAGACCGTGTTTTCCGCCACCATCAACAAAACACTAAATTATGTCATTTCTCCTGGAAGAATGTTGTCTCATTCCTCCAATAGAGTTCCAGACACTTCTAGAATCTATGTTGAGGTGCACTGAAGCTGTTCTGGCTGGTGGTGACCCAACGACCCCATTAAGACTCTTTATGTTGGTGTTTCCTTTACAAGGAGCAGTCGAAGTTGTTCTGGCTGGTGGTGACCCAACGACCCCATTAAGACTCTTTATGTTGGTGTTTCCTTTACAAGGAGCAGTCGAAGCTGTTCTGGCTGGTGGTGACCCAACGACCCCATTAAGACTCTTTATGTTGGTGTTTCCTTTACAAGGAGCAGTCGAAGCTGTTCTGGCTGGTGGTGACCCAATGACCCTATTAAGACTCTTTATGTTGGTGTTTCCTTTACAAGGAGCAGTCGAAGCTGTTCTGGCTGGTGGTGACCCAACAACCCCATTAAGACTCTTTATGTTGGTGTTTCCTTTATTTTGGCAGTTAGATATATATTGTGTTTTTAAAGGTATTGTCTAAATGTAACTGTGCATTCTGCATGAAATAAATCATATCAAGCATGCACGCACGCACGCACGCACGCACGCACGCACACACACACACACACACACACACACACACACACACACACACACACACACACACACACACACACACACACACACACGTCTCTCTGCGGTCCTCATAACCATAGTGGATGGCCAGGACATAGAGATATTATCCATAATGCACTGCTCTGCCCTTGTCCTGATCCTGCAAGCTGCTTCCACTCAAAGACCTAAGATAATGAAATATGAAAAAAAAATGTAAAATCAATTGGAGGACATTTTTTTAGTAGGAGAGAGAGCGAGAGAAGAGAACGAAATGTCTCAATTCAATCTGTAGCACTGAAGATTCGCTTCGTAGACGGGTTGGTTGTTTAGCAACAAAAATGGCGTGTGCGTAACTACGGGGCAAAACAGACGGGGTTGGATTTGTTGATAACGTAAACTATATTTAGTCTCCAATGTTTATTGAACAAATATAGAATATTTGCATAATGACCACTTGTTTTCTCTCAAATACATTGTTACAGTTCAAACACCTCAAAACTATGGTATCATGGTATCAAGAACAAGATGAAATAACCCACATGGCAGTTTCTTGTCATTCTTGCTAGCAGTCTGGCCATCCAGAATCACAACAACACGCTGACTTCAGCAGTCTGGCCATCCAGAATCACAACAACACGCTGACTTCAGCAGTCTGGCCATCCAGAATCACAACAACACGCTGACTTCAGATGTCTGGCCATCCAGAATCACAACAACACGCTGACTTCAGAAGTCTGGAAGTCATGTGTTATATTCTTCAACAATCAATTGGTGATGCGGTATACATAACGAACTAAAATACAAAACACAACACATAACAAATACAATGATTTTACTGAGTTACAGTTTATATAAGGAACTCAATCCATTTAAATTAATTCATTAGCCCTAGTCTATGGATTTCACATGACTGGGAATACACATATACAGCTGTTGGTCACAGATACCTTTAAAAAGGTAGGGGCATGGATCAGAAACCCTGTCAGTATCTGGTGTGACCACCATTTTCCTCATGCAGCGCAACATCTCAGCCACGTAGGGTTGATCAGGCTATCTCTTCTTCTTATTGGTGGCCTTTAGTAGTGGTTTCTTGGCAGCAATTCGACCATGAAGGCCCGATTCATGCAGTTTCTCCTCTGAACAGTTGATGTTGAAATATGTCTCTTATTTGAACTCTGTGAAGCATTTATTTGGGCTGCAATTTCTGAGGCTGGTAACTCTAATGAACTCTCTGCAGCAGAGGTAACTCTGGGTCTTCCTTTCATCATAGCGCTTGATGGTTTTTGCGACTGCACTTGAAGAAACTTTCAAAGTTCTTGAAATGTTCCGTATTGACTGACCTTCATGTCTTAAAGTAATGATGCACTGTCATTTCTCTTTGCTTATCTGAGTTGTTCTTGCTGTAACATGGACTTGGTCTTTTACCAAATAGGGCCATCTTCTGTATACCACCCCTACCTTGTCACAACATAACTGATTGGCTCAAACGCATTAAGAAGGATAGAAATTCCACAACTTAACATTTAACAAGGCACACCTTGCATTCTTGAGAGCTAAGTTAGCTCCTGTCCTCCTTAGCTAGCTAGCTAGTTATGGTTTTCAAACAAACCTTGTTTTGTTAAATATTTGAAAGTGCATGTGTATGATTTAGAGTGCCCAGTGCAGTAAACACAAACAAAGCTAGATTATTTGATGCAATATACCCTAATATACCCAAATGGCTACCCGGAGTATTTGCATTGCATTTATTATCAAGAACAACTACTGCATTTAATTTGCTATCTATACAAGTGGTAATTTTATTATCTACATTTAGTTATTAGTTAGTTATTATCATGTTGTGTAGAGGAAGACCGTGAGTAGGCCACCCGACTGACAGAAGAGGCAGGCCCAGATTGGTGAAAATCTTTCACTTGCATTTCTGTTTACCTCGTTTCACAACATTCAAATAAAATTACACAATATTTGACTTAATTCAGTTTTTTTTTATTACTATCTATACAGGCTAAGTTTAGAGAGCTGCCCTTTGAGGAGAAGAGAAAGGTGCTGGAGCAAGTCGCTACTCGTCTACCTGGAGTGATGTTTGACATAATGGATTTGCGGAGGCTTGTCCTAGGATCTCCAGACATCCCAAACCGAGGACAGCCCTGCTGTCACACCCTGCCAGTACCCGAAAAGTTGCTGGTTGAAATATCAGAGACTGGGATTTAGAAAAATATGTTATGGCACTTCGTCCCCAATTGCTCCAGGGTTGCCTACGCAAGCTCTCTGCAAAATGTGTTTATAGACCAATATCAACAATTGTTATTATCATTAGAGCGCATATCATTTGTAGTTACACTCCCCGCATGTAGTTTCTTGCCCAGATGTTTTGGCACCGTGCCACATGTGAAGGGAATTAAGAATACTATAGTCCTCATATAAGGAGCTGACAAGGTACAAATCTGTCGTTCTGCCACTGAACAGGCAGTTAAACCCACTGTTCCTAGGCCATCATTGAAAATAAGAATTTGTTCTTAACTGACTTGCCTAGTTAAATAAAGGTGAAATATAACAAATAAAATGTGCTGTTAACTTAAAGGGGGCAGGTGAACACTTTGGTCTCACCTAATGACTCATATTTGGGGTTACATTGAGCGTGGAACACACCCCAAAAAACCTTTGTCATTAAAAACACTCCATTTTATTGTGATCCTACATTTATTTGTGTTCCTAAATATGAAGTTATGTACTCCAAAAGGTTGCAAGTTCAAACCCCCGAGCTGACAAGGTACAAATCTGTCGTTCTGCCACTGAACAGGCAGTTAACCCACTGTTCCTAGGCCGTCATTGAAAATAAGAATTTGTTCTTAATTAACTTGTCTAGTTAAATAAAGGTAAAATTAAAAAAATAATAATTCCTTTCTCTGGATTTGTAATGGATGTAGGACAATACAGATTGGAATATCACATGTTCAAACTCACAAACACACCGAGAAGACAATAAAACGTTGCGTAAACACGACGTAAATACACCCAGACAGGTGGTACTGAACTCGTTAGGGTCGAAATCTGCGCGTCAGTGCAGATCTTCCTCAACTTTGACCTCCAAGAATAGCTGGTCAATCGTCCCAGTTAAAGGTCTACTTTTCCATCATGACAGAGCTCCCTTTCCGCAACTCATTCACCGGGACAATGTGGATGATGTCCTTCGACTCATTCTCAGTGGTGGTATACGAGGAAAACTGTGCACAATGACCTATGGAAGGTGTTGACAGAAAACAAACAGTAATGAATTGTGGGTCGGTACCGTTATGGGAAGTAGCGGAACGTCGTATCAGTGCTCTTCTCATTTACCCGACATCAGTTAGAATAGACACACACACATAAACAAAAAACAGACGTTTAGTAATCAGAGAATGAAACATCAGAACAAAATACATTACAAATGTAAAACTACGTTGATGACAGAATATATAGTACCACTTCGTGTAAGTAGTAGATTCGTATCTCACCTAGGACCACAATATGATCCTTTGTTTTGCTATGATCCTTTGTCCTCCTGCCAATGACTTCAGATCTCTTCTCCTGCCAATGACTTCAGATCTCTTCTCCTGCCAATGACTTCAGATCTCTTCTCCTGCCAATGACATCAGCCCCGTTCTCCTGCCAATGACTTCAGATCTCTTCTCCTGTCAATGACTTCAGATCTCTTCTCCTGCCAATGACATCAGCCCTGTTCTCCTGCCAATGACATCAGCCCTGTTCTCCTGCCAATGACTTCAGATCTCTTCTCCTGCCAATGACTTCAGCCCTCAAGTCCGGGCTCTGGTTGGGCAACTCAAGGACATTCAGAGATGTGTCCCAAAGCCACTCCTGCGTTCTCTTGACTGTGTGCTTAGGGTCATTGTCCTACTGGAAGTTGAACCTTCACCCCCAGGCTGAGGTCCTGAGCACTCTGGAGCAGGTTTTCATCAAGGATCTCTCTGTACTTTGCTCCTGATTGTTAGGGTGCTGCATACATGGTTGTCCTTCTGGAAGGTTCTCCCTTCTCCACAGAGGAACTCTCGAGCTCTGTCAGAGTGACCATCGGGTTCTTGGTCACCTCCCTGACCAAAGCCCTTCTCCCCGGATTGCTCAGTTTGGCCGGGCAGCCAGCTCTAGGAAGACTCTTGGTGGTTTGAAACTTCTTCCATTTAAGAATGATGGAGGCTACTGTGTTCTTGGAGACCATCAATGCTGCTGTTGGTACCCTTTCTCAGATCTGTGCTTCTACACAATCCTGTGTCGTAGCTCTACCTAAAATTCCTTCAACCTCATGGCTTGGTTTTTACACTGACCTATAAAGACAGATAGATGCGTGCCTTTCCAAATTATGTCCAATCAATCAAGTTGTAGAAACATCTCAAGGATGATCAATGGAAACAGGATGCAACTGATCTCAAATTCGCGTCTCAATGCAAAGGGTCTGAATACTTATGTAAATAAGGTATTTCTGTTTTTGTTTTTTTATATATATATACATTTGCAAAAATTCTTAAGACCTGTTTTCGCTTTGTCGTTATGGATTATTGTGTGTAGATTGATGAGGGAAAAAAACTATTTAATACTTTTTATAATAAGGCTGTAACGTAACGAAATGTGGAGAAGGTCAAGGGGTCTGAATACTTTCCGAAGGCCCTGTATGTACCTTCCACACCTTGGTCATAAAAAAAACATCCACCAAACTCATAAAGGAAAAATATTTGCCTTTTTTATAGACTTTCAAAAAGTCTTTGATGCTATATGGCATGAAGGATGTTCTTAAAACTTCTTCAAATTGGGGTAAGAGGTCTATGATGTTATTAATGTGATCTATAAGGAAAACTAATGTTGTGTAGAAGTTGAATACAAAATAACACAATTCTTTAGTCAGGACAGAGCAGTGAGAGAAGGTTTCAGTATTAGTACAACCTTATTCAATATGTATATACATGAACTGGCTACCATATTAGAACTGGATAAGAGCGTCTGCTAAATGACTTAAATGTAAAAATGTAGAACTATCTACGTCTCTGGGACTCACCCAAGAAGACAAATAAATAAAGTTTATATTATATGCAGCTGACTTAGTAATCTTGACACCAACAGAACAGGGGCAACAAAGCCTGTCCTTATTATAGCAGTAGTGTAAGGACTGGGCACTATCCATTAATATAATGATACAAATATAAAATATAAACTAATAATGATCTTTCAGGAAAAGTCCAGGTCTCAGTAAATTAGATACCATTTCAACCTAGGAGAAACAACCCTGAAACCCTTACCTTGGTCTGATAAGAAGTTTATCTGGGAGGTTTGACACGGCCATGAAGTCTCTAAAACACACAGAGCAGATTTTGCATTTAGTAAGACTCCCAATTAGAATTTGGCTTAAATGATTTAACTCCTTCTATGTGGTAGCAACATTTGTTGAACCCTTTACAATTTAAAACATAAGGGATAAAATATGGGACAAAAGTATGGGATAAAGGTCCCACCAAAATACTGCACCTGAAATGTAGAAAAAATATTATAGTTGTGTGCGCAGAAATGCCCCAAAACTAGCCTTCAGGCAAGAAATGTCCCCAAACTAGCTTTTATGCAAGAAATGTCCCCAAACTAGCCTTTAGACAAGAAATGCCCCAAAACTAGCCTTCAGGCAAGAAATGTCCCCAAACTAGCTTTTATGCAAGAAATGTACCCAAACTAGCCT
Source organism: Oncorhynchus masou masou (assembly GCF_036934945.1). NCBI lineage: Eukaryota > Metazoa > Chordata > Actinopteri > Salmoniformes > Salmonidae > Oncorhynchus > Oncorhynchus masou. The sequence goes on along the minus strand of NC_088244.1, from coordinate 3,601,190 downwards.
TTAGGCAAGAAATGCCCCAAAACTAGCCTTTAGGCAAGAAATGTCCCCAAACTAGCCTTTAGGCAAGAAATGTCCCCAAACTAGCCTTTAGCCAAGAAATGTCCCCAAACTAGCCTTTAGGCAAGAAATGTCCCCAAACTAGCCTTTAGGCAAGAAATGTCCCCAAAATAGCTTTTATGCAAGAAATGTCCCCAAAATAGCCTTTAGGCAAGAAATGTCCCCAAACTAGCCTTTAGGCAAGAAATGTCCCCAAACTATCCTGTTTGTCATGACTTGGGAGAAAATTCCAAATGGAGAAAAGAGCCACCAAATTCTGGACTCCTACAGATGTAGGATCTTAATTTGATCACTCTTTTTTCCTTAAGAATTTGCAAACTTGTCGTGAAATGCACATTTGTAGTTTAATCTCGGTTTAAAAAGGATTATAAAGTTTGTGATGGGATAAAAGTGTGGGATAAATGTCCCACCAAAATACTGCACCTGAAATTTAGAAAAAATATTATAGTGGCAATAGATACAGACCAATGTACAGACTCAGTGACCATAGCATGGTAATAGATACAGACTCAGTGACCATAGCATGGTAATAGATACAGACCAATGTAGACTCAGTGACCATAGCATGGTAATAGATACAGACTCAGTGACCATAGCATGGTAATAGATACAGACTCCGTGACCATAGTATGGTAATAGATACAGACCAATGTAGACTCAGTGACCATAGCATGGTAATAGATACAGACTCAGTGACCATAGCATGGTAATAGATACAGACTCAGTGACCATAGCATGGTAATAGATAGACTCAGTGACCATAGCATAGTAATAGATACAGAATCAGTGACCATAGCATGGTAATAGATACAGACTCCGTGACCATAGCATGGTAATAGATACAGACTCAGTGATCATAGCATGGTAATAGATACAGACTCAGTGATCATAGCTGCCTGTTGAGGAGAAAATCTGCATTTTGTTAGGAGAAAATATAGACATAGAGGGAGAGAGAGAGAGAGAGAGAGAGAGAGAGAGAGAGAGAGAGAAGGGGAGAGAGGCAGCTGAGACTGTGTGTGTGTGTGTGTGTGTGTGTGTGTGTGTGTGTGTGTGTGTGTGTGTGTGTGTGTGTGTGTGTGTGTGTGTGTGTGCCTGTGTGCGTCAGTCATGTTGGATGTATAACCTCGAGCGACTCTGGTTTCTGTTGTTCAGATGTGACAGACAAACAGCCATGCAGCCAACAGGGACACCTTGTCTCATCACTCAGACGACACAAACGGTGTTTGAACTCCACTGTCTACTGCTTGCCGTCGTACTTCAGGGCTGTGGTGGTGTTGCTGTCGAAGAACTAGGTTGTTGTTTTTTTCAGTTTGCAGACAGTTTTACAGACAACAGCTGCTTCAGTAGACAATCAGCTGTACCAGACAAACGTTAGTAAGCGATAAGCAAGAGACACACTCTGCTTGTTGTTGAAAAGGATATAAAGCACATTATGAAATTGATCCTTTGGATTCTGATGCTGATTGGTTATAGTTATTCACGATAATCCACTGGTAATGCCTGTTGACCCGTTCTATTTGAATAATCACTCACTGTTACCACTCCTCTTTGTGTCTATGAACAGACGTGAGCTGTGTGTCATTCACGATAATCCACTGGTAATGCCTGTTGACCCGTTCTATTTGAATAATCACTCACTGTTACCACTCCTCTTTGTGTCTATGAACAGACGTGAGCTGTGTGTCATTCAAGATAATCCACGAGTTCTCTTGCCTTATTGCGGCCGGGTAGCTTAGTGGTTAGAGTGTTGGACTAGTAACCGAAAGGTTGCAAGTTCAAATTCCTGAGCTGACAAGGTACAAATCTGTCATTTTGACCCTGAACAGGCAGTTAACCCACTGTTACTAGGCTGTCATTGAAAATAAAAAATTGTTCTTAAAACCTCTTAAAGAGCGTGTGAATTTTTTCAGCTTTTTGTTAAAAATCACGCAAAATTTCAACGTCCTGCTACTCATGCCAGGAATATAGTATATGTATATGATTAGTATGTGTGGATAGAAAATACTCTGAAGTTTCTAACACTGGCTAAACCATGTCTGTGACTATAACAGAACGTCTGAAGCAGGCAAAACCCCAAGGAAATCTGTTCACAAAAAAACACAAAAAAACATCACTCCGCCAGTCTCTGGATTGTCTATGGCAAGAGAAAATAGATATGGCCCAGTTTACAGTTCCTACAGCTTCCTCACGATGTCGCCAGTATTGGGAATTGGGTTGAAGTTAATCCTTGGTGAAATGAGAAATAGGCACTTCCTGTCATCGAGTACACAAGAGAAAGTTATGGAAGAGAGAAAATCGTCCATGATTTGTTGACTTGCTGCTATTGAATACAGATCGCTCCGTGATCAATTTGATCGATTATTAACGTTTACTATAATACCTAAAGTTGGATTACAAACGTAGTTTGAAGTGTTTTGTCAAAGTTTATAGGCAACTTTTTTAATTAAAAAAAATGACGTTGCGTTTTGAAACTGAGTTTTTTCCTGGATCTGACGGTCTTCATAAATGGACATTTTGGGTATACATGGACCGATTTAATCGAAAAAAAAGTCCCAATTGTGATGTTTATGGGACATATAGGAGTGCCAACAAAGAAGCTCGTCAAAGGTAATGAATGTTTTATATTTTATTTCTGCGTTTTGTGTAGCGCTGGCTATGCAAATTATTTTGTTTACGTCCCCTTCGTGTATTTCGGGGGGTTGCATGCTATCAGATAATAGCTTCTCATGCTTTCGCCGAAAAGCATTTTAAAAATCGGACATGTTGGCTAGATTCACAACCAGTGTAGCTTTAATTGAGTACCCTGCATGTGTGTTTTAATGAAAGTTTGAGTTTTATCGAGTACTATTACTTGTCACTCTGAAATTTCCCCTGATGTTGATCCCTGTACAGGGACAGCAGCCATAAAAAGTTTGACTTGCCAAGTTAAATAAAGGTAAAATAAAAATTGCGTAATGAAACTCATTAAGTGGAGGGTATAGTGTCTGCAGGTTTTCATTCCTTCCTTGTACTTGACTGATCAGGTCATTGATTAGTGAGAAACTCACCTCACCTGGTATTTGTTATTTTAATAGGATCGTCATTAGCTGTTATGAAAGCTACAGCTACTCTTCCTGGTTGACTGGTTGACTAGGACTTAATGAGATACTAATTGAAAGGACACAACAACAACCAGTAGACCCTCTGATATAAAGGACACAACAACCAGTAGACCCACTGACATAAAGGACACAACAACAACCAGTAGACCCTCTGATATAAAAGGACACAACAACAACCAGTAGACCCGCTGACATAAAGGACACAACAACAACCAGTAGACCCTCTGATATAAAAGGACACAACAACAACCAGTAGACCCGCTGATATAAAGGACACAACAACCAGTAGACACTCTGATATAAAGGACACAACAACCAGTAGACACTCAGATATAAAGGACACAACAACAGCCAGTAGACCCTCTGATATAAAGGACACAACAACCAGTAGACCCTCTGATATAAAGGACACAACAACCAGTAGGTCCTCTGATATAAAGGGCACAACAACCAGTAGGCCCTCTGATATAAAGGACACAACAACCAGTAGACCCTCTGATATAAAGGACACAACAACAACCAGTAGACCCCCTGATATAAAGGACAGGACAACCAGTAGACCCTCTGATATAAAGGACACAACAACCAGTAGACCCTCTGATATAAAGGACACAACAACCAGTAGACCCTCTGATATAAAGGATACAGCAACAACCAGTAGACCCTCTGAACAACAACCAGTAGACCCTCTGAACAACAACCAGTAGACCCTCCACCCACACAGGCAAGATGGTGAAGAAGGCGCAGGAGCGCAGCAGGCTGATGAAATTCGGCTTGTCACCAAAAACACTCACAAACTTTTACAGATGCACAATCGAGAACATCCTGTCAGGCTGTATCACCGCCTGGTACGACAACAACACCGCCTGGTACTCCGCCCACAACCGTAAGGCTCTCCAGAGGGTAGTGTCGTGACGTTGTATTAGTTCATGTGACGACTGTTGCTCATCGAATGATTAAAAGTTTCTAATTGCATGATTAACTGAATCTAGCAATTATTAACTCATTAACCATGGGAAAATATGGTGTTGTAAAATATCGATTTTACGACAGCCGCTAATTAATTAGTTACCTCTCCAACCTCGTTCTGAACGTCGCATAATCCGAGAATCTGCACGGACCCGGGTCTCACCAATGAGTTCGCACCACACCAATCTGCACGGACCCGGGTCTCACCAATGAGTTCGCACCACACCAATCTGCACGGACCCGGGTCTCACCAATGAGTTCGCACCACACCAATCTGCACGGACCCGGGTCTCACCAATGAGTTCGCACCACACCAATCTGCACGGACCCGGGTCTCACCAATGAGTTTGCACCACACCAATCTGCACAGACCCGGGTCTCACCAATGAGTTCGCACCACACCAATCTGCACGGACCCGGGTCTCACCAATGAGTTCCACACCAATCTGCACGGACCCGGGTCTCACCAATGAGTTCCACACCAATCTGCACGGACCCGGGTCTCACCAATGAGTTCCACACCACACCAATCTGCACGGACCCGGGTCTCACCAATGAGTTCGCACCACACCAATCTGCACGGACCCGGGTCTCACCAATGAGTTCCACACCAATCTGCACGGACCCGGGTCTCACCAATGAGTTCACACCACACCAATCTGCACGGACCCGGGTCTCACCAATGAGTTCGCACCACACCAATCTGCACGGACCCGGGTCTCACCAATGAGTTCTAGAAAGCTAAAATGATGATAAAAGAGATACATACACAAAAACACATTCTAGGCTATTGATTAGAACTTAGTATAACGGGCCAACACACTATGGCGCGTGTTGCCCAAAATGGGATTTAAAAGAGAGAAATGGAGAAAGTACACGAGAGAAATATACATTTGGGTGAATTTGTCAGCTATGCTTATTCTAACCCTAGCCTTGCCCCAAACTGCCGCTCTTATGGGTCAGAATGTAATGATGTATTTATGTGGAGAAGTTCGCTGTGGATTCTCCGCGTGGACCGTTCAGGCTACTCAATGACGCACTTCTCCGGCACAACTCTCTGGTCGTTCTCACGATGTCAGTGTCCTTTTGGCTTAGGAGTCTGTTCCCTCGCCCTTGTTCTGGAAGGGCTCGTCTGAGGACAGACAGCTCTGTAGCTCAGAGCTCACAGCGTAGAAATGAAACAGTGTAAATACCACAATTCGATGGGAGGTGGAGGCCAGGTGGTACGACTTGAATTCACCCGCTTAGACACAGCTATTCATCCGTAGCTTGGGTAGAAAAAGATTTATTTGTCTTCAAACTTGTGTTGCGTTTTGGGTTCGTTGACTTTTTAGACCTCGGCTGCAGCTGGGGTCACGTAGTCTGATCTGTAAATTCTTTACTCACAGGTTTTATACCCTCGTGTATAGTGGGCGTAACCGCCTTTAGAGCAATTCTCTCGGCGACCAAGTTATGGGCAAGGTCTAGATATGACTCAAGTCCAATGTTAGACAACTATCTTCACATTTCATCTTTACCAAAACATTCTCTTTGATTTGGACATTTTCCATACAACGTACAACGTATAAACATCAAACATATACTAGGTAAACTGTTGACGTTACAATGTTTTCGTAGTAACGTCATCTATTAACCTTTAAGAACAGAACCAAATGACGTACATTTTCATATTCCATCTATCGTCATGACGGAAACCATGGTTCCAAAGTCCCTTTATTTCATGTTTAATGTTCTGAGGCTGGGTCTCCATAGTAACAGGACAAAGGAATGTGTCTGTGGCCTGAGATTTACCAGGGGGCTGAGGGGTCATAAACCCCCCACATCTTCAGACCCCTAGATCTCTCCTCCTCTGTTGGGGTTGAGAGATAATCTGTAGGGTTGTGGTCTCCTGTAACCTGACCAGGACTGTTGGGGGTGAGAGATAATCTGTAGGGTTGTGGTCTCCTGTAACCTGGCCTGATCAGGACAGTCATGACAGTAGTGAGGTCTGCACAACGCATCACCGGGGGCAAACTACATGCCTTCCAGGACACCTACACCACCCGATGTCACAGGAAGGCCATAAAGATCATCAAGGACAACAACCACCCGAGCCGCTGCCTGTTCACCCCGCTAACATCCAGAAGGCGAGGTCAGTACAGGTGCATCAAAGCTGGGACCGAGAGACAGCTTCTATCTCAAGGCCATCAGACTGTTATTAAACAGCCATCAATAACATTGAGTGGCTTCTGCCAACATACTGACTCAATCTCGAGCCACTTTAATAATTAAAAATTGATGTAATAAATGTATCACTAGTCACTTTAAACAATGCCACTTCATATAATGTTTAATTACCCCACATTACTCATCTCACATGTATATACTGTACTCTATACCATCTACTGCATCTTGCCTATGCTGTTTGGCCTTCACTCATTCATATATTTTTATGTACATATTGCTATTCTTCCATTTACACTTGTGTGTATGAGGTAGTTGTTGCGAAATTGTTAGGTGAGATTTCTTGTTAGATATTACTGCATGGTCGGAACTAGAAGCAGAAGCATTTCGCTACACTCGCTTTAACATCTGCTAACCGTTTGTATGTGACAAATAACATTTGATTTGATTTGAGAAGAGCGCCAGTGGTATTAATCAAACGAGTAGTGGTAATTGTACAAGTGTACGTGTGTGCGTGTGTGTACGTGTGTGTGTGCTTGTACGTGTGTGTGTAATTGTGTGTGTGTGTGTGTGTGTGTGTGTGTGTGTGTGTGTGTGTGTGTGTGTGTGTGTGTGTGTGTGTGTGTGTGTGTGTGTGTGTGTGTGTGTGTGGTATGCATAGAAACCTGAGAGGTAATTGTCACAGAGGTGTCTCAGCTCTCCCACTCAGATTAACAACAGTTTAACTGGTTCTGGTGGGAATCGGCCTGATACAGACTCTCCGTGACATTACATTAACACAGCCATGGCACATCTCACTTCTCCCATTAAACCGTATGGCGCCGCTGTGTTTAATCAAGTCTTCTCAGCCGTAGGTGACAGTCTTCAATAGAGCGGTGTTCTCGGGCATATCAAGGTATATTTGCTGGGAATTAACATCAAATTCAAGGACGGGAGGAGGTGTAAGGTTGAGGATATCGTAAAATAGACACTGCGGTAGTGACAGACATTTAGCAGTGACTAGTCACTCACTATGATGAGCAATACCATGGGCCTTAAATATAACCAGTAGCAATACAATGGGCCTTGTTTATAACCAGTAGCAATACAATGGGCCTTAAATATAACCAGTAGCAATAACAAGGGCCTCATTTATAACCAACAGCAATAGCAGGGGCCTCATTTACAACCAACAGCAATACCAAGGGGCCTCATTTATAACCAATAGCAATACCAAGGGCCTCATTTATAACCAATAGCAATACCAGGGGCCTCATTTATAATCAATAGCAATACAATGGGCCTCGTTTATAACCAGTAGCAATACAATGGGCCTTAAATATAACCAGTAGCAATAACAAGGGCATCATTTATAACCAATAGCAATAGCAGGGGCATCGTTTATAACCAATAGCAATAGCAGGGGCATCATTTATAACCAATAGCAATACAATGGGCCTCATGTATAACCAATAGCAATACAATGGGCCTAATTTGTAACCAATAGCAATACCAAGGGGCATCATTTATAACCAATAGCAATACCAAGGGGCCTCATGTATAACCAATAGCAATACCAAGGGGCCTCATTTATAACCAATAGCAATACCAAGGGGCCTCATTTATAACCAATAGCAATACCAAGGGGCCTCATTTATAACCAATAGCAATACCAAGGGCCTTATTTATAACCAATAGCAATAGCAGGGGCCTCATTTATAACCAACAGCAATACCAAGGGGCCTCATTTATAACCAATAGCAATAGCAGGGGCCTCATTTATAACCAATAGCAATACCAAGGGGCCTCATTTATAACCAATAGCAATACCAGGGGCATCATTTATAACCAATAGCAATACAATGGGCCTCATGTATAACCAATAGCAATACAATGGGCCTAATTTGTAACCAATAGCAATACCAAGGGGCATCATTTATAACCAATAGCAATACCAAGGGGCCTCATGTATAACCAATAGCAATACCAAGGGGCCTCATTTATAACCAATAGCAATACCAAGGGGCCTCATTTATAACCAATAGCAATACCAAGGGGCCTCATTTATAACCAATAGCAATAGCAGGGGCCTCATTTATAACCAATAGCAATAGCAGGGGCCTCATTTATAACCAACAGCAATACCAAGGGGCCTCATTTATAACCAATAGCAATACCAAGGGCCTTATTTATAACCAATAGCAATAGCAGGGGCCTCATTTATAACCAATAGCAATACCAAGGGGCCTCATTTATAACCAATAGCAATACCAAGGGGCCTCATTTATAACCAATAGCAATACCAAGGGGCCTCATTTATAACCAATAGCAATAGCAGGGGCCTCATTTATAACCAATAGCAATACCAAGGGGCCTCATTTATAACCAATAGCAATACCAAGGGGCCTCATTTATAACCAATAGCAATACCAAGGGTCTCATTTATAACCAATAGCAATACCAAGGGCCTCATTTATAACCAATAGCAATACCAAGGGGCCTCATTTATAACCAATAGCAATACCAAGGGGCCTCATTTATAACCAATAGCAATACCAAGGGGCCTCATTTATAACCAATAGCAATACCAAGGGGCCTCATTTATAACCAATAGCAATACCAAGGGGCCTCATTTATAACCAATAGCAATACCAAGGGGCCTCATTTATAACCAATAGCAATACCAAGGGGCCTCATTTATAACCAATAGCAATACCAAGGGGCCTCATTTATAACCAATAGCAATACCAAGGGGCCTCATTTATAACCAATAGCAATACCAAGGGGCCTCATTTATAACCAATAGCAATGCCAAGGGCCTCATTTATAACCAATAGCAATACCAAGGGCCTCATTTATAACCATTGCGTACATTTCTCAAAATAATTCACACAAAGGCGAGGAATTTATTCTGCAGTGGTTCTGAAAATAAAATAAATAATTTCCTCAGAACACCCTCATCAGCCCACTTCCTGCTGTTTACGAAGCATTTGACAAATACATTTGATTTGACTAAAGGTGATTGGTTTGGGAATTCAACCAGTAATCAGGAGATCCGGCTGTTGTCATGTAAGCTACGTCAGGTCAGTGGGATAGGTAGGAGCTTACGTAGAAATAAGAAAGTACACAATACTCAAAGAAATTCCACGTCAAGAGATGTCTTTCTATGCTGTCTGATATATCTTTACGTTCCTATGATGGTTCAATCAATAGCAATGCCAGGGATGTTTACATAATGATTACATGGTTTGGCCAACTCAGTGTCCTTGTGGTTATAGTGTCCGTCCTGAGATTGGAAGGTTCATCTCTGCTTTGTAGCATTAAGGAGAGCTTGGGGGTAAGGCCCTGTGATACACTAGTGTCCAGGGGGTGTAGTTGTGTATCAAGGGGTAAGGATCTGTGATACACTAGTGTCCAGGGGGTGTAGTTGTGTATCAAGGTGTAAGGCCCTGTGATACACTAGTGTCCAGGGGGTGTAGTTGTGTATCAAGGGGTAAGGCCCTGTGATACACTAGTGTCCAGGGGGTGTAGTCGTGCATCAAGGGGTAAGGCCCTGTGATACACTAGTGTCCAGGGGGTGTAGTTGTGTATCAAGGGGTAAGGCCCTGTGATACACTAGTGTCCAGGGGGTGTAGTTGTGTATCAAGGAGTAAGGCCTTGTGATACACTAGTGTCCAGTGGGTGTAGTTGTGTATCAAGGGGTAAGGCCCTGTGATACACTAGTGTCCAGGGGGTGTAGTTGTGTATCAAGGGGTAAGGCCCTGTGATACACTAGTGTCCAGGGGGTGTAGTTGTGTATCAAGGGGTAAGGCCCTGTGATACACTAGTGTCCAGGGGGTGTAGTTGTGTATCAAGGGGTAAGGCCCTGTGATACACTAGTGTCCAGGGGGTGTAGTCGTGCATCAAGGGGTAAGGCCTTGTGATACACTAGTGTCCAGGGGGTGTAGTCGTGTATCAAGGGGTAAGGCCCTGTGATACACTAGTGTCCAAGGGGTGTAGTTGTGTATCAAGGGGTAAGGCCCTGTGATACACTAGTGTCCAGGGGGTGTAGTTGTGTATCAAGGGGTAAGGCCCTGTGATGCACTAGTGTCCAGGGGGTGTAGTTGTGTATCAAGGGGTAAGGCCCTGTGATACACTAGTGTCCAGGGGGTGTAGTCGTGTATCAAGGGGTAAGGTCCTGTGATACACTAGTGTCCAGGGGGTGTAGTTGTGTATCAAGGGGTAAGGCCCTGTGATACACTCGTGTCCAGGGGGTGTAGTTGTGTATCAAGGGGTAAGGCCCTGTGATACACTAGTGTCCAGGGGGTGTAGTTGTGTATCAAGGGGTAAGGCCCTGTGATACACTAGTGTCCAGGGGGTGTAGTCGTGTATCAAGGGGTAAGGCCCTGTGATACACTAGTGTCCAGGGGGTGTAGTCGTGCATCAAGCTGTTTCCTTCATATCCTCAGGCAGTATTAAACTGACTGGAAATATGTATCCATCAAAAACAGATATGCAAGTGTTGTTTTATCAATGTGGCTCGTACGTTAAGAGAACGGAGATCAATCCGTTGGGCACAGACCTCTAATTCCACGTTTGTTCAACGTACGTTTGTTTAAATGACGTCGAAACAACATTGCTTCCACCAGTGTGTGTCCATTTGGAAGAGAGTCAATTCAACTTTCTCTGTGTGTTTGTGTGTGTGTGTGTGTGTGTGTGTGTGTGTGTGTGTGTGTGTGTGTGTGTGTGTGTGTTTGTGTGTATCAGTCTGTCTGATGTGATGTGCCAATGACTTGTGAGCAGTGAGCTGTGAGCAAATCCAATTGATTGATCTGTGGACTGAAGGAAACAGACTGATGGTCTAACAGCACCAATCTGACACGGTTCATCCATCACGTATAGACTGTTTCCCCAGCCGATACGGCCTAGACGTCAGCCTTGGAGCGTGTCAAATCCTGGTCATGTCGAATACCATTCTAAAGGCCCTCCAACAGTATCCAAGAACACTATGCACCAACGGACAGAAAAAAAACCTACCAAGTCTGAACCAACTCTGTACACCAACCACAGAGAAAACAAACAAGAACTCTTCTAATAGAACATTCAAGAACTCTTCTAATAGAACATTTTTTTATTTTACCTTTATTTAACTAGGCAAGTCAGTTAAGAACAAATTCTTATTTTCAATGACAGCCTAGGAACAGTGGGCTAACTGCCTGTTCAGGGGCAGAACGACAGATTTTGTACCTTGTCAGCTCGGGGATTTGAACTTGCAACCTTTCGGTTACTAGTCCAATGCTTTAACCACTAGGCTACACTGCCGCCCCATTCAAGAACTCTTCTAGTAGAACATTCAAGAACTCTTCCAGTAGAACATTCAAGAACTCTTCTAATAGAACATTCAAGAACTCTTCTAGTAGAACATTCAAGAACTCTTCCAGTAGAACATTCAAGAACTCTTCCAGTAGAACATTCAAGAACTATTCTAATAGAACATTCAAGAACTTTTCTAAAAGAACATAGAACATACAGGAACTCTCCTCGAATGGAACATACAAGAACACTTCTAATAGAACATACAGGAACACAAGGTATACACTACGGGAATTTCAAAGTTCCAGAATGAGATGGATGTAGGATTTTCTAGAACCTCATTCATTGCCTCCGCAAGGCAATCAAACAAGCGAAATGCCGGTATAGGGACAAAGTGGAGTCGTAATTCAATGGCTCAGACACGAGGCGTATGTGGCAGGATCTACAGGAAATCACAGAACTACAAAAAGAAAACCAGCCATGTCACGGACACCGAAGTCATGCTTTCAGACAAACTAAACACTTTCTTTGCCCGCTTTGAGGATAATACAGTGCCACCCCCGTGTCCCGCTAAGAAGGACTGCGCCCCCCACTCCCTTTTTCTAGTGGCCGACGTGAGTAAAACATTTAAACGTTCTAACCCTCGCAAGGCCAAAGAAATCGTCACAACAAAGGAATGGAGCTATTGAGCTAGAAATGAACATCCCGACAGTGTAAGCAATGACAACACCTAGGAGAGAGGATAGAGGCAGGGTGCTGACATCAGCAAACCGCTCGCCCACACGACTCCATGCACATGGTCCGCAGTTGTGAAGTACTGCCAAATCATCTAAAATTATTTTCGGAGGCGGCTTATGGTATGACGGTATTGACGTTCCTGCAGTCAGCGTGCCAATTGCACACTCCAGCAAAACTTGAGACATCTGTGGCATTGAGCTGTGTGACAAAACTACACATTTTGGAGTGGCCTTTTATTGTTCCCAGCACAAGGTGCACCTGTGTAATGATCGCTCTGTTTAATCAACTTCTTGAAATACCACACCTGCACGGAGGATCTCAATTGCAAACATTATTTGTCACCTTATTACTGCTCCCTAAAAGATGCTTGCAAAGTATTTCAAGATCTGTTCACCCTCTAGTTGGTATTGTCATCGCAATAACTTAGTCCTTTTTTTAATAAACAGACTACGGACGATTTATCTACTTGACAAGCATTTCTTTCAGTAGAAATAAAGAATTTCCTCGTTTAGCAAATCTGCTGTGGCAATGTACCCCACACTTTGTGTGGAAGGAAACTGTTGGGGTAGAGGAGTGTCAAACTCTTTCCCACAGACGGACAAGTGTCTGCAGGTGTTTGGTTTTTCCTTTCAATTAAGACCTACACAACTAGGTGATGGGAGTTGCTTACTAATTAGAGAGCTTAATTCAGCAATCAAGTAAAAGGGTGGAGCGAAAACTAGTTCCACTCAGCCTTCCGTGGAATGAGTTTGACATGTGGCATAGCCTACTGTTATTATTTTATTAGTTTCCTATTTATGTTGTCAACAGTTTCTGGTCTCTTCATATTAAGGTCAGGGGTGAAATATCCCTGGACTGTCCATGTTTAAAATGTCTAACGACATAATGTCAATCGGGGGATTGAGTTATTTTTTCCAGAAAGGTGTGGGCTGGAACCTACTGTGAGGGTTGGAAATATGCTTGGCCTATCATGAGGGTGTCTGTGTGTGCTGGAAGTAGCATTTTGCAACATAATGTGTGACTAGCGGGAAGGCTGTGGCTAACTTTGGGTGTAAGCAGTTCTCGTGAGTTGTGGGGGACACATACAGAACGTAGTGTCGCAAACAACCGACTGTCTTTTGTTAAAACTCAAACTTGGCAATAACGGGAAACAGAGGTGTGGGCTCAGAAGATATTCTGCCCAGCAACAACTACACCTGCCAACGGGAGCGCCTGGGGGCTGGGACCAGCCTGTGTGTGCCAACGATAGGCTGAGTGAGTCTAAACCACGCCCAGTCTTTACTCTGATAGGCTCAGAAGCGGGAACTCCTTCTGTCAGAGTACATTAGAAGAACTTTGTCAGGAACTAGTCAGTTCTCTGTTCTGCCCTGCGTGGTGTTACAGTGAACCCGTATATACGAAAATGGCATTTTCCATTTATTGCTTACATAATAAAGAAGTTATAGTATACAATCGATGATTAATTTGCATTTTGTTCTGATACCAGATTCGAATTAACGCAACCTTAACACTACACAGTAGCCCTATATATGTGGGCTGGAACCTACACAGTAGCCCTATATATGTGGGCTGGAACCTACAAAGTAGCTCTATATATGTGGGCTGGAACCTACACAGTAGCCCTATATATGTGATCTGGAACCTACACAGTAGCCCTATATATGTGAACTGGAACCTACACAGTAGCTCTATATATGTGGGCTGGAACCTACACAGTAGCCCTATATATGTGGTCTGGAACCTACATAGTAGCCCTATATATGTGAACTGGAACCTACAAAGTAGCCCTATATATGTGGGCTGCAAACTACACAGTAGCTCTATATATGTGGGCTGGAACCTACAAAGTAGCCCTATATATGTGGTCTGGAACCTACACAGTAGCCCTATATATGTGGTCTGGAACCTACACAGTAGCCCTATATATGTGGGCTGGAACCTACACAGTAGCTCTATATATGTGGTCTGGAACCTACATAGTAGCCCTATATATGTGGGCTGGAACCTACAAAGTAGCCCTATGTATGTGGGCTGGAACCTACAAAGTAGCCCTATATATGTGGGCTGGAACCTACACAGTAGCCCTATATATGTGGGCTGGAACCTACAAAGTAGCTCTATATATGTGGGCTGGAACCTACAAAGTAGCCCTATATATGTGGGCTGGAACCTACACAGTAGCCCTATATATGTGAACTGGAACCTATACAGTAGCTCTATATATGTGGGCTGGAACCTACAAAGTAGCCCTATATATGTGGGCTGCAAACTACACAGTAGCTCTATATATGTGGGCTGGAACCTATACAGTAGCTCTATATATGTGGGCTGGAACCTACATAGTAGCCCTACATAAACTCAGCAAAAAAAGAAATGCCCTCTCACTGTCAACTGTGTTTATTTTCAGTAAACTTAACATGTGCAAATATTTGTATGAACATAACAATATTCAACAACTGAGACGTAAACTGAACAAGTTCCACAGACATGTGACTAACGGAAATGGAATAATGTGTCCCTGAACAAAAGGGGGGGGGGGTCAAAATCAAAAGTAACAGTCAGTGTGTGGTGTGGCCACCAGCTGCAAAAAGTACTGCAGTGCATCTCCTCCTCATGGACTGCACCAGATTTGCCAGTTATTGCTGTGAGATGTTACCCCACTCTTCCACCAAGGGACTTGCAAGTTGGCGGACATTTCTGAGGGGAATGGCCCTAAGCCCTCACCCTCCGATCCAACATGAGGGAGGAGGATGTCTTCCCTGTAATGCACAGCGCTGAGATTGCTTGCAATGACAACAAGCTCAGTCCGATGATGCAGTGACACAAAGAATTCCCCATAAAAATAAGTCGGTTTAAGATAGAGAGATAAAGTTTATTTTGCATTGGATGAATCCACCACATCCACCGATGTCGCCCTTCCGCGTCTGCAGTATTTGTCAGACCATGAGACATTCCCGAAAATTGGTCTTCTCACAGAATTGTCTGTAACGTCCCCTCTATGGAAAGATGAGACTCTCACCATGATGTTCTCCATTTTGTTCTACGACCCACACAAGTGTCTTGGCACTCATCTGAATTCGGGTACAGCCGATCTACCAACTTCTCTGTCTGTAGTGTGTGAACAGTTTGGGGCTACACACAAATATGTGAGACTCTCATGAAGACCTGCATGTCGGTTGTTTTGCTCTAGGATGCCCACAGGCCTAACAACCACCCACATATTGTCGTTTTGCCCTAAGATGCCCACAGGCCTCACAACCACCCACATATTGTCGTTTTGCCCTAAGATGCCCACAGGCCTCACAACCACCCACATATTGTCGTTTTGCTCTAGGACGCCCACAGGCCTCACAACCACCCACATATTGTCGTTTTGCTCTAGGACGCCCACAGGCCTCACAACCACCCACATATTGTTGTTTTGCTCTAGGACGCCCACAGGCCTCACAACCACCCACATATTGTCGTTTTGCTCTAAGACGCCCACAGGCCTCACAACCACCCACATATTGTCGTTTTGCTCTAGGACGCCCACAGGCCTCACAACCACCCACATATTGTTGTTTTGCTCTAGGACGCCCACAGGCCTCACAACCACCCACATATTGTCGTTTTGCTCTAAGACGCCCACAGGCCTCACAACCACCCACATATTGTTGTTTTGCTCTTGGACGCCCACAGGCCTCACAACCACCCACATATTGTCGTTTTGCTCTAGGATGCCCACAGGCCTAACAACCACCCACATATTGTTGTTTTGCTCTAGGACGCCCACAGGCCTCACAACCACCCACATATTGTTGTTTTGCTCTAGGACGCCCACAGGCCTCACAACCACCCACATATTGTTGTTTTGCTCTTGGACGCCCACAGGCCTCACAACCACCCACATATTGTCGTTTTGCTCTAGGATGCCCACAGGCCTAACAACCACCCACATATTGTCGTTTTGCTCTTGGACGCCCACAGGCCTCACAACCACCCACATATTGTTGTTTTGCTCTTGGACGCCCACAGGCCTCACAACCACCCACATATTGTTGTTTTGCTCTTGGACGCCCACAGGCCTCACAACACTTGTCTGAAGGTCCCCTGGTACCAGTTGAAATAATGAATGAAGGTATGGAGACTGTTTATTGACATAATCAAGGGGTTATTAAATACTTGTCAACATTTGAAAACTTACAATTGTTTCCTAATCTTTCTCGTACCTCTAAGATGTAGGACAGACACCTCAGAACAAACTTCATTTCGATGATCTGTTGTTCCATGTAGCGACTCTTGTTATTCAATGCGTTTCTATGGTTTAACGTGTCTTTTAGTCTAAACTTTTTGTTGAAGGTACGACACAGCGCAGAGACCCCCCTCGTGCACTCAACGTCGTGAAGATATGTGGAGTTTCCTCGTAGGTCTATTTTGGCAGAGAAACTGAAGCTCTATAGCCTATTGTCTGTTTCTTTTTATTCAAGTATTTTAATTAAAGAATGTGAAACATTATGTCTGTTTGCTGTTTTCATTAAATCACTCATAGCTGTTATTTTATATGGCCTGAAATAAATCTGTTGATATGGGCAGGATATTATCTATAGGTTTTATAGCAGACCACATTTTAATCAGTTATGAAAAATAAACATTTCACCTGGGGAAAAACATGATATAGTAAAAAGCCAACAATTGGGCTTTAAATTAAAAAAAAAAGACTCTGTCACATGACTAAAGAAATGTAAACAGTGTGATATTAGAGACAGGAAGTAACCTTAACCTCTGATGAAAGGGTTAGGTTATACTGGGTTCTCATCACCATTAGCATTATTCACATTCTAATACAATCAAGTCACAATTATCAGCTTTGCTGTTGACATCAGTGAGCAGTGGGTTTTCCGAGTGAGGAGAGACACATGGGTAGGTCTACCAACTGAAAAACAAAAAGGATTATGAAATTCAAACTACAGAAATACAATGTTTACCTAACATTTATACAGACTCGACAGACACATACAATCTTCATTTACGCTGCTGTTACTCTGTTTATCATGTATCCTGATGCCTAGTCTCCTTCCCCCTATACATATCTACCTCCATCACTCCAGTATCCCTGTCTCCTTCCCCCTATACATATCTACATCCATCACTCCAGTATCCCTGTCTCCTTACCCCTATACATATCTACCTCCATCACTTCAGTATCCCTGTCACCTTCCCCCTATACATATCTACCTCCATCACTCCAGTACCCCTGTCTCCTTACCCCTTATACATATCTACCTCCATCACTCCAGTATCCCTGTCTCCTTACCCCCTATACATATCTACCTCCATCACTCCAGTATCCCTGTCTCCTTACCCCTATACATATCTACCTCCATCACTCCAGTATCCCTGTCCCCTTCCCCCTATACATATCTACCTCCATCACTCCAGCATCCCTGTCCCCTTCCCCCTATACATATCTAAGTCTATCAGTCCAGTATCTGTGTCCCCTTACCCCTATACATATCTATCTCCATCACTCCAGTATCCCTGTCACCTTACCCCCTATACATATCTACCTCCATCACTCCAGTATCCCTGTCACCTTACCCCTCTACATATCTACCTCCATCACTTCAGTATCCCTGTCCCCTTTCCCCTATACATATCTACCTCCATCACTCCAGTATCCCTGTCTCCTTACCCCCTATACATATCTACCTCCATCACTCCAGTATCCCTGTCCCCTTCCCCCTATACATATCTAAGTCTATCAGTCCAGTATCTGTGTCCCCTTACCCCTATACATATCTACCTCCATCACTCCAGTATCCCTGTCTCCTTACCCCCTCTACATATCTACCTCCATCACTCCAGTATCCCTGTCACCTTCCCCCTATACATATCTACCTCCATCACTCCAGTATCCCTGTCACCTTACCCCTATATATATCTACCTCCATCACTCCAGTATCCCTGTCTCCTTACCCCTATACATATCTACCTCTATCACTCCAGTATCCCTGTCCCCTTCCCCCTATACATATCTACCTCCATCACTCCAGTATCCCTGTACATTGTCAATATGGTGTTGGAACTGACCCTGTGTGTAGCTTCTTACTTTCTGGGTTCTTCTTATTTCTTATTTGTATTTTTTGTGTTTTAGAATTTTATTTACAGTTGTAGAATTTTAGCTAAAGCAAAACCTAATCCTAACCCTTTTCCTAACCTAATTATCTTAACCTGCCTTTTTTTATTTTTCCTAAACTGCTAACTTTAATTCGCCTAACCTTCTACTTAAATTTTCCTAACCTGTTATCTTAGTTATCCTAACCTTCTACGTTAATTCTCCTAACCTGCTATGTTAATTTTCCTAACCTGTTATCTTAGTTATCCTAACCTTCTACGTTAATTATCCTAACCTGCTATGTTAATTATTCTAATCTGCTATGCTAATTACCCTAACATGTTATGTTAATTTTCCTAACCTGCTGGGTTAATTAATTATTCTAAACTGCTATGTTAATTATACTAATCTGCTATGTTAATTACATAACTTGTTATGTTAATTTTCCTAACCTGCTGCATTAATTATCCTAACCTGCTCTGTTAATTCTCCAAATCTGCTATGTTAATTTTCCTAACCTACTGCGTTAATTATCCTAACCTGCTATGTTAATTATCCTAACCTGCTATGTTAATTATCCTAACCTGCTCTGTTAATTATCCTAACCTGCTATGTTAATTATCCTAACCTGCTGTTAATTATCATAGCCTGCTCTGTTAATTCTCTTCTTCTGTTATGTTAATTATCCTAACGTGTTTCGCTAATTATCCTAACCTGCCACATTAGTTATCATAAACCGCTACATAAAGTCAATCAATCAGTTCTGAGAAAATCCATCAGTCATCACCACAACTGAATGCACCTCCACACTGTTAAACACACAAAAAATGTCACTCCAAAGGTGCGTTCACACAACAGACACAAGAAGAAAAGCGAATAGATCAATCATATTTTCATGGCAACAACAACAACAACAAATGTTGACTTTATCCAATGTCCATATCAGCGTCCGACTGAGCACCAGTTCCGCACAGCAGCGGCGCTGCACGCAATGCGGAAGTGGTCAGCGTGCTTCTATGACAACGGCAGTATACAACATGGCGCCGCGTGTGACCTCAACCTCATCACCCCCCCATCTCTCTCTCTGAAAGGTAGAAAAACATTCAATACTTTCCTTGGAAATGCGTTGATGAAATTAGTGTATCTCCCGTTTTTTTTTCGTTTTTTCCCCTGAATTTACGTGATGATAAATGTTTGACATTGAGTGCAGTTTTGTGATTGCTACTGTTGTTGACTGACTGTATGCTACTGTATCAATAGTTCGCTACATTGTTGTGGAAACAACAATGTTTTTTTTTAAATATGCAACATTTCAAAAAGTAGCTAACAACCTGAGTTGCATTTGGTAAGATATACCTATTCATATACCTATTCGTTTTGAAACCAGGAAGGCCTATCGATATGTCGTCAAAAAGTGACAACAAGCTCAGCACCTGTGGCAACCGGAGGAGATCGAGCGCGACTAAAGAGGATGTGAAGCGGATGTGTCCGCAGCAGCGGGCCCGGTACCTGGCCTACGAGGAGCCGCCGAAAGAGGCGAAGACCTGGATGGCGATGTCCCGGCAGCGGGTGTCCGCCTGGGAGTCTTCCGGCGCTGGGGGGAAGAGACATACAACTGTCGGTCATCATCACTGCGACGAGAGGGACGAGGAAGAGAAGAAACGGCAAGACCTGATCATAGGACAGCTGAAGGCCGCGGAAGCCCGCAACAGAGTTCGGCAGATGAGACTGCAGTATCGGAGTATGAGGGTAAGATATCCTCCCCCTCGTTCTGTTCCAAAACGGCACCATATATATATATATATATATATATATATATATATATATATATATATATATATATTAGTTCCCCTTATTTTGACAATATTTTTTACAATATTCCTATTGGCCCCTGATCAAAAGTGGTCTCGTACACAGAATGATAGTGAATAGGGTGCCGTCTGTCTCCATATGCACACGTAGGTTTTTAATAATTCACATGGATGTAACTGCTTCTTGTCGAGCTTTGACTGCACACACAGTGATAACAAGCCTACCTTTAAATCCACTTTAGAAGTTCCTGTTGTAAAAAGTCAAATTATCTTCTATTTTTTTCTCTCTCTCTCTTCCTCTTCCTCTGCCATCCCTCTTAATTATGATGTCATGATGTCAATTACTGGGCCTGAACCACATGAATAATTGGCTTCCGCTCCATGAGGTCTGAATAATATGTTTCCCCATCTGTGCATATCTCCATCCGTCCCTCCGTGCAGACCGAGGAAATCAATCTCATTTGGGAAGCACCTCTTGTCATCATATTTACATAGTATTTTTTTTATTTATTTTTTTAAATTAAGATGAATTGAACTGCTCCATGATCATTTGCTAGGCTACAATTCCCCTCTGCACACAATAACAATGAACGTAGCCTACTAGAAATCCACTGTAGTTTCATGTGAGAAACATGTAAGCCTATTATCCTATTCTATTGTAATTGTTTGTTTACACTTCCTCTGCCCTCCCTCTTCATCAGAGTGGTATTATCAATCATTATGATGTCAATTACTGGGCCTGAACCACATTACTTCAAGGTCTCTGCTCCATGGGGCCTGAACCACAATACTTCAAGGTCTCAGCTCCATGGGGCCTGAACCACAATACTTCAAGGTCTCTGCTCCATGGGGCCTGAACCACAATACTTCAAGGTCTCTGCTCCCTGGGGCCTGAACCACAATACTTCAAGGTCTCTGCTCCCTGGGGCCTGAACCACAATACTTCAAGGTCTCAGCTCCATGGGGCCTGAACCACAATACTTCAAGGTCTCTGCTCCATGGGGCCTGAACCACAATACTTCAAGGTCTCTGCTCCCTGGGGCCTGAACCACAATACTTCAAGGTCTCAGCTCCATGGGGCCTGAACCACAATACTTCAAGGTCTCTGCTCCATGGGGCCTGAACCACAATACTTCAAGGTCTCAGCTCCATGGGGCCTGAACCACATTACTTCAAGGTCTCTGCTCCATGGACCTGAATACTATGTTTCCTTGTTTGTGCATATCTCCCTCCCTCCAACGATCCATCCCTCCATCCCTCCATCCCCCCCACCCATCCACCCCCCCACCCATCCATCCCTCCATCCATCTATCCGTCCATGCAGACCCAGGAAATCAATCTAATGATTTCGTGCCAGTCCAGCGCCCAGACCGCCGTCCGTCTTGAGTTGCTGCTGCCAACGGAGGAAAGCAAGATAAATACCATCGATTGTCTGGACAAACTGCAGGTGGGTTAAACAGCCCCTCCCTCCCAACCCTCTTCCCTCCATATCTCCCTCCCTCCTTTCCCTTGGAAATAAAACTGTGTGTGTGTGTGTGTGTGTGTGTGTGTGTGTGTGTGTGTGTGTGTGACGCTCAATATGGAAGTGGACAGATGAAGTGAATGCTACGCTACAGGACTGTTTTGCTGCACAGACTGGAATAAGTGTGTGTGTGTATCTGTGTGTGTGTATCTGTGTCTGTGTGTGTCAATGTACTGTGTGTGTGTGTGTGTATATCTGTGTGTCTGTGTATCTATGTACTAGAGATTGACCGATTTATGATTTTTCAACGCCGATACCGATTATTGAAGGACCAAAAAAAGCCGATACCGATTAATCGGACAATTTGTTTTATTTATTTGTAATAAAGACAATTACAACAATACTGAATGAACACTTATTTTAACTTAATATAATTCGTCAATAAAATCAATTTAGCCTCAAATAAATAATGAAACATGTTCAATTTGGTTTAAATAATGCAAAAACAAAGTGTTGGAGAAGAAAGTAAAAGTGCAATATGTGCCATGTAAAAAAGCTAACGTTTCAGTTCCTTGCTCAGAACATGAGAACATATGAAAGCTGGTGGTTCCTTTTAACACGAGTCTTCAATATTCCCAGGTAAGAAGTTTTAGGTTGTAGTTATTATAGGAATTATAGGACTATTTCTCTCTATACGATTTGTATTTCATTAACCTTTGCCTATTGGATTTTCTTATAGGCACTTTAGTATTGCCAGTGTAACAGTATAGCTTCCGTCCCTCTCCTCGCCCCTACCTGGGCTCAAACCAGCAACACAACGACAACAGCTACCATCGAAGCAGCGTTACCCATGCACAGCAAGGGGAACAACCAAGTCTCAGAGCGAGTGACGTTTGAAACGCTATTAGCTCGCACCCCGCTAACTAGCTAGCCTTTTCATATCGGTTACACCAGCCTAATCTCGGGGGTTGATAGGCTTGAAGTCATAAACAGAGCAATGCGTGAAGAATTGCGATGAGTTGCTGGCATTCGCACGAAAGTGCTGTTTGAATGAAGGCTTACGAGCCTGCTGCTGCCTACCATCGCTCAGTCAGACTTCTCTATCAAATATCAAATCATAGACTTAATTATAACATAATAACACACAGAAATACGAGCCTTTGGTCATAAATATGGTCGAATCCGGAAACTATCATTTCGAAAGCAAAACGTTTATTATTTCAGTGAAATACGGAACCGTTCCGTATTCTATCTAACGGGTGGCATCCATCAGTCTAAATATTCCTGTTACATTGCACAACCTTCAATGTTATGTCATAATTATGTACAATTCTGGAAAAAATAAATAAATAAAGGGACTTCACACAGTTCACAACGAGCCAGGCGGCCCAAACTGCTGCATATACCCTGACTGCTACATATACCCTGACTGCTGCATATACCCTGACTGCTGCATATACCCTGAATGACTCCATATACCCTGACTGCTGCATATACCCTGACTGACTCCATATACCCTGACTGACTCCATATACCCTGACTGACTCCATATACCCTGACTGCTGCATATACCCTGACTGACTCCATATTCCCTGACTGACTCCATATACCCTGACTGACTCCATATACCCTGACTGACTCCATATACCCTGACTGACTCCATATACCCTGACTGCTCCATATACCCTGACTGACTCCATATACCCTGACTGACTCCATATACCCTGACTGACTCCATATACCCTTACTGACTCCATATACCCTGACTGACTCCATATACCCTGACTGCTCCATATACCCTGACTGCTGCATATACCCTGACTGCTGCATATACCCTGACTGACTCCATATACCCTGACTGCTGCATATACCCTGACTGACTCCATATACCCTGACTGACTCCATATACCCTGACTGACTCCGTATACCCTGACTGACTCCATATACCCTGACTGCTCCATATACCCTGACTGACTCCATATACCCTGACTGACTCCATATACCCTGACTGACTCCATATACCCTGACTGCTGCATATACCCTGACTGACTCCATATACCCTGACTGCTGCATATACCCTGACTGACTCCATATACCCTGACTGACTCCATATACCCTGACTGACTCCATATACCCTGACTGACTCCATATACCCTGACTGACTCCATATACCCTGACTGACTCCATATACCCTGACTGACTCCATATACCCTGACTGACTCCATATACCCTGACTGCTGCATATACCCTGACTGCTGCATATACCCTGACTGCTGCATATACCCTGACTGCTGCATATACCCTGACTGACTCCATATACCCTGACTGACTCCATATACCCTGACTGACTCCATATACCCTGACTGACTCCATATACCCTGACTGATCCATATACCCTGACTGCTGCATATACCCTGACTGCTGCATATACCCTGACTGACTCCATATACCCTGACTGACTCCATATACCCTGACTGACTCCATATACCCTGACTGACTCCATATACCCTGACTGCTCCATATACTCTGACTGCTGCATATACCCTGACTGCTACATATACCCTGACTGCTCCATATACCCTGACTGACTCCATATACCCTGACTGACTCCATATACCCTGACTGACTCCATATACCCTGACTGCTGCATATACCCTGACTGACTCCATATACCCTGACTGCTCCATATACCCTGACTGCTCCATATACCCTGACTGACTCCATATACCCTGACTGACTCCATATACCCTGACTGACTCCATATACCCTGACTGACTCCATATACCCTGACTGACTCCATATACCCTGACTGACTCCATATACCCTGACTGCTGCATATACCCTGACTGACTCCATATACCCTGACTGACTCCATATACCCTGACTGCTCCATATACCCTGACTGACTCCATATACCCTGACTGACTCCATATACCCTGACTGCTCCATATACCCTGACTGACTCCATATACCCTGACTGACTCCATATACCCTGACTGCACGGAACGCAAGAGAAGTGACACAATTTCCCTAGTTATAAGAAATTCATGTTAGTATGCGATATTAACTAAATATGCAGGTTTAAAAATATATACTTGTGTATTGATTTTAAAGAAAGGCATTGATATGGTTAGGTTTGGTGCAACGACAGTGCTAAATCATCACCCGTTTGGTGAAGTAGGCTGTGATTCGATGATAAATGAAAAGGCACCGCATCGATTATATACAACGCAGGACAAGCTAAATAAACTAGTAATATCATCAACCATGTGTGGTTAACCAGTGATTATGTTAAGATTGATTGTTTTTATAATGTGTGCGTGTGTGTGTGTGTGTGTGTGTGTGTGTGTGTGTGTGTGTTTATGAGCTGCAGGAAGGAGCCTCTGTGTGTTTAATACCTCTGACAGTCTAGGCCGTTGAGGGTACTACACTGACATATGGAGTTGTTTTAAGATGGTCATACCATGGGTCATTTTGCTATTTGATTTAGTATTTTAGGACCCATTTAGGAATGAAAAAAACGTTTAAAAAACACATTCATATATGCCAAAAAAGACAGTTCCAAAAAATGATAATAAGGAATAAGGTTTTGAAGTGTCTGTCCTATATCTAGGAGATATTAGAAAGATCAGGACATATTTTAGTTTGTTTGCACACATATTTAACCCCTTATTTGTGTTGATACAAAACTACCTCCATGCTTCCATTCTCTTGTATGGGTCACCAAAATGAAGAACTACCTCCATGCTTCCATTCTCTTGTATGGGATACCAAAACGGAGAACCACCTCCATGCTTCGATTCCTTTGAATGGGTTACCAAAACGGAGAACCACCTCCATGCTACCATTTGTTTGTATGGGTTACCAAAACGGAGAACTACCGCCATGCTTCCATTCCTTTGTATGGGTCACCAAAATGGAGAACCACCTCCATGCTTCCATTTGTTTGTATGGGTTACCAAAACGGAGAACCACCTCCATGCTTCCATTCCTTTGTATGGGTTACCAAACGGAGAACTTCCTCCATGCTTCCATTCCTTTGTATGGGTCACCAAAACGGAGAACCACCTCCATGCTTCCATTCCTTTGTATGGGTGACCTTGTCTCTCCTTTCCCTGTCTCTCCTTTCCTTGTCTCTCCTTTCCATGTCTCTCCTTTCCCTGTCTCTCCTTTCCTTGTCTCTCCTTTCCCTGTCTCTCCTTTCCCTGTCTGTCCTTTCCCTGTCTCTCCTTTCCTTGTCTCTCCTTTCCTTGTCTCTCCTTTCCTTGTCTCTCCTTTCCTTGTCTCTCCTTTCCCTGTCTCTCCTTTCCCTGTCTCTCCTATCCCTGTCTCTCTTTTCTCTGTCTCTCTTTTCTCTGTCTCTCCTTTTCCTGTCTCTCCTTTCCCTGTCTCTCCTTTCCCTGTCTCTCCTATCCCTGTCTCTCCTTTCCCTGTCTCTCCTTTCCTTGTCTCTCCTTTCCCTGTCTCTCCTTTCCTTGTCTCTCCTTTCTGTCTCTCCTTTTCCTGTCTCTCCTTTCCCTGTCTCTCCTTTCCCTGTCTCTCCTATCCCTGTCTCTCTTTTCTCTGTCTCTCCTTTCTCTGTCTCTCCTTTCTCTGTCTCTCCTTTCTCTTTCACCTCGTCTCTCTGTCTCTCCTTTCTCTTTCACCTCGTCTCTCTGTCTCTCCTTTCTCTTTCACCTCTTCTCTTTGTCTCTCCTTTCCCTGTCAACTCTTCTCTCTGTCTCTCATTTCCCTGTCTCTCCTTTCTACTTATCTCCTTTCCCTGTCTCTCCTTTCTACTTCTCTCCTTTCTCTGTCTCTCCTTTCTCTGTCTCTCCTTTCTCTGTCTCTCCTTTCTCTGTCTCTCCTTTCTCTGTCACCTCTTCTCTCTGTCTCTCCTTTCCCTGTCACCTCTTCTCTCTGTCTCTCCTTTCTCTGTCTCTCCTTTCCCTGTCACCTCTTCTCTCTGTCTCTCCTTTCCCTGTCACCTCTTCTCTCTGTCTCTCCTTTCCCTGTCACCTCTTCTCTCTGTCTCTCCTTTCCCTGTCTCTCCTTTCTACTTTTCTCCTTTCTCTGTCTCTCCTTTCTCTTTCACCTCTTCTCTCTGTCTCTCCTTTCCCTGTCAACTCTTCTCTCTGTCTCTCATTTCCCTGTCTCTCCTTTCTACTTCTCTCCTTTCTCTGTCTCTCCTTTCTCTGTCACCTCTTCTCTCTGTCTCTCCTTTCTCTGTCACCTCTTCTCTCTGTCTCTCCTTTCTCTGTCACCTCTTCTCTCTGTCTCTCCTTTCTCTTTCACCTCTTCTCTGTCTCTCCTTTCCCTGTCAACTCTTCTCTCTGTCTCTCATTTCCCTGTCTCTCCTTTCTCCGTCTCTCCTTTCTCTGTCTCTCCTTTCTACTTCTCTCCTTTCTCTGTCTCTCCTTTCTCTGTCTCTCCTTTCTCTGTCTCTCCTTTCTCTGTCTCTCCTTTCTCTGTCTCTCCTTTCTTTGCCTTTCTGTCTCTCTTTCTCTTTCACCTCTTCTCTCTGTCTCTCCTTTCTCTGTCACCTCTTCTCTCTCTCTCCTTTCTCTGTCACCTCTTCTCTCTCTCTCCTCTCTCTTTCACCTCTTCTCTCTGTCTCTCCTTTCTCTTTCACCTCTTCTCTCTGTCTCTCCTTTCTCTGTCACCTCTTCTCTCTGTCTCTCCTTTCTCTGTCACCTCTTCTCTCTGTCTCTCCTCTCTCTTTCACCTCTTCTCTCTGTCTCTCCTTTCTCTTTCACCTCTTCTCTTTGTCTCTCCTCTCTCTGTCACTCCTTTCTCTGTCTCTCCTTTCTCTTTCACCTCTTCTCTCTGTCTCTCCTTTCTCTGTCACCTCTTCTCTCTGTCTCTCCTTTCTCTGTCACCTCTTCTCTCTGTCTCTCCTCTCTCTTTCACCTCTTCTCTCTGTCTCTCCTTTCTCTTTCACCTCTTCTCTTTGTCTCTCCTCTCTCTGTCTCTCCTTTCTCTGTCTCTCCTTTCTCTTTCACCTCTTCTCTCTGTCTCTCCTTTCTCTGTCACCTCTTCTCTCTCTCTCCTTTCTCTGTCACCTCTTCTCTCTGTCTCTCCTTTCTCTGTCACCTCTTCTCTCTGTCTCTCCTTTCTCTTTCACCTCTTCTCTTTGTCTCTCCTCTCTCTGTCTCTCCTTTCTCTGTCTCTCCTTTCTCTTTCACCTCTTCTCTCTGTCTCTCCTTTCTCTGTCACCTCTTCTCTCTCTCTCCTTTCTCTGTCACTCTCTCTCTCTCTCTCCTCTCTCTTTCACCTCTTCTCTCTGTCTCTCCTTTCTCTTTCACCTCTTCTCTCTGTCTCTCCTTTCTCTGTCACCTCTTCTCTCTGTCTCTCCTTTCTCTGTCACCTCTTCTCTCTGTCTCTCCTTTCTCTGTCACCTCTTCTCTCTGTCTCTCCTTTCTCTGTCACCTCTTCTCTCTGTCTCTCCTCTCTCTTTCACCTCTTCTCGCTGTCTCTCCTTTCTCTTTCACCTCTTCTCTTTGTTTCTCCTCTCTCTGTCTCTCCTTTCTCTGTTACCTCTTCTCTCTGTCACCTCTTCTCTCTGTCTCTCCTTTCTCTGTCTCTCCTTTCTCTGTCACCTCTTCTCTCTGTCTCTCCTTTCTGTCTTTCCTTTCTGTCACCTCTTCTCTCTGTCTCTCCTTTCTCTGTCACCTCTTCTCTCTGTCTCTCCTTTCTCTGTCACCTCTTCTCTCTGTCTCTCCTTTCTCTTTCACCTCTTCTCTCTGTCTCTCCTTTCTCTTTCACCTCTTCTCTCTCTCTCCTTTCTCTGTCTCTCCTTTCCCTGTCACCTCTTCTCTCTGTCTCTCCTTTCTCTGTCTCTCCTTTCTCTGTCACCTCTTCTCTCTGTCTCTCCTTTCTCTGTCACCTCTTCTCTCTGTCTCTCCTTTCTCTTTCACCTCTTCTCTCTGTCTCTCCTTTCTCTGTCTCTCCTTTCCCTGTCACCTCTTCTCTCTGTCTCTCCTTTCCCTGTCACCTCTTCTCTCTGTGTCTCCTTTCTCGGTCACCTCTTCTCTCTGTCTCTCCTTTCTCTATCATCTCTTCTCTCTGTCTCTCCTTTCTCTGTCACCTCTTCTCTCTGTCTCTCCTTTCTCTGTCACCTCTTCTCTCTGTCTCTCCTTTCTCTGTCACCTCTTCTCTCTGTCTATCCTTTCTCGGTCACCTCTTCTCTCTCTCTCCTTTCTCTGTCACCTCTTCTCTCTCTCTCCTCTCTCTTTCACCTCTTCTCTCTGTCTCTCCTTTCTCTTTCACCTCTTCTCTCTCTCTCTCCTTTCTCTGTCACCTCTTCTCTCTGTCTCTCCTTTCTCTGTCACCTCTTCTCTCTGTCTCTCCTCTCTCTTTCACCTCTTCTCTCTGTCTCTCCTTTCTCTTTCACCTCTTCTCTTTGTCTCTCCTCTCTCTGTCTCTCCTTTCTCTGTCTCTCCTTTCTCTTTCACCTCTTCTCTCTGTCTCTCCTTTCTCTGTCACCTCTTCTCTCTCTCTCCTTTCTCTGTCACCTCTTCTCTCTGTCTCTCCTTTCTCTGTCACCTCTTCTCCCTGTCTCTCCTTTCTCTTTCACCTCTTCTCTTTGTCTCTCCTCTCTCTGTCTCTCCTTTCTCTGTCTCTCCTTTCTCTTTCACCTCTTCTCTCTGTCTCTCCTTTCTCTGTCACCTCTTCTCTCTGTCTCTCCTTTCTCTTTCACCTCTTCTCTCTGTCTCTCCTTTCTCTTTCACCTCTTCTCTCTGTCTCTCCTTTCTCTGTCTCTCCTTTCCCTGTCACCTCTTCTCTCTGTCTCTCCTTTCTCTGTCACCTCTTCTCTCTGTCTCTCCTTTCTCGGTCAACTCTTCTCTCTGTCTCTCCTTTCTCTATCATCTCTTCTCTCTGTCTCTCCTTTCTCTGTCACCTCTTCTCTCTGTCTCTCCTCTCTCTTTCACCTCTTCTCTCTGTCTCTCCTTTCTGTCTTTCCTTTCTCTGTTACCTCTTCTCTCTGTCACCTCTTCTCTCTGTCTCTCCTTTCTCTGTCTCTCCTTTCTCTGTCACCTCTTCTCTCTGTCTCTCCTTTCTGTCTTTCCTTTCTGTCACCTCTTCTCTCTGTCTCTCCTTTCTCTGTCACCTCTTCTCTCTGTCTCTCCTTTCTCTGTCACCTCTTCTCTCTGTCTCTCCTTTCTCTGTCACCTCTTCTCTCTGTCTCTCCTTTCTCTGTCACCTCTTCTCTCTGTCTCTCCTTTCTCTTTCACCTCTTCTCTCTGTCTCTCCTTTCTCTGTCTCTCCTTTCCCTGTCACCTCTTCTCTCTGTCTCTCCTTTCTCGGTCACCTCTTCTCTCTGTCTCTCCTTTCTCTATCATCTCTTCTCTCTGTCTCTCCTTTCTCTGTCACCTCTTCTCTCTCTCTCCTCTCTCTTTCACCTCTTCTCTCTGTCTCTCCTTTCTCTTTCACCTCTTCTCTCTGTCTCTCCTTTCTCTGTCACCTCTTCTCTCTGTCTCTCCTTTCTCTGTCACCTCTTCTCTCTGTCTCTCCTTTCTCTGTCACCTCTTCTCTCTGTCTCTCCTCTCTCTTTCACCTCTTCTCTCTGTCTATCCTTTCTCTTTCACCTCTTCTCTTTGTCTCTCCTCTCTCTGTCTCTCCTTTCTCTGTTACCTCTTCTCTCTGTCACCTCTTCTCTCTGTCTCTCCTTTCTCTGTCTATCCTTTCTCTGTCACCTCTTCTCTCTGTCTCTCCTTTCTGTCTTTCCTTTCTGTCACCTCTTCTCTGTCTCTCCTTTCTCTGTCACCTCTTCTCTCTGTCTCTCCTTTCTCTGTCACCTCTTCTCTCTGTCTCTCCTTTCTCTTTCACCTCTTCTCTCTGTCTCTCCTTTCTCTTTCACCTCTTCTCTCTCTCTCCTTTCTCTGTCTCTCCTTTCTCTGTCACCTCTTCTCTCTGTCTCTCCTTTCTCTGTCTCTCCTTTCTCTGTCACCTCTTCTCTCTGTCTCTCCTTTCTCTGTCACCTCTTCTCTCTGTCTCTCCTTTCTCTGTCACCTCTTCTCTCTGTCTCTCCTTTCTCTTTCACCTCTTCTCTCTGTCTCTCCTTTCTCTTTCACCTCTTCTCTCTGTCTCTCCTTTCTCTGTCTCTCCTTTCTCTGTCACCTCTTCTCTCTGTCTCTCCTTTCTCTATCATCTCTTCTCTCTGTCTCTCCTTTCTCTGTCTCTCCTTTCCTTGTCACCTCTTCTCTCTGTCTCTCCTTTCCCTGTCACCTCTTCTCTCTGTCTCTCCTTTCTCTGTCACCTCTTCTCTCTGTCACCTCTTCTCTCTGTCTCTCCTTTCTCTGTCACCTCTTCTCTCTGGCTCTCCTTTCTCTGTCACCTCTTCTCTCTGTCACCTCTTCTCTCTGTCTCTCCTTTCTCTGTCACCTCTTCTCTCTGTCTCTCCTTTCTCTTTCACCTCTTCTCTCTGTCTCTCCTTTCTCTTTCACCTCTTCTCTCTGTCTCTCCTTTCTCTTTCACCTCTTCTCTCTTTCACCTCTTCTCTCTGTCTCTCCTTTCCCTGTCACCTCTTCTCTCTGTCTCTCCTTTCTCTGTCTCTCCTTTCTCTGTCACCTCTTCTCTGTCTCTCCTTCCTCTGTCACCTCTTCTCTCTGTCTCTCCTTTCCCTGTCACCTCTTCTCTCTGTCTCTCCTTTCCCTGTCACCTCTTTCTCTGTCTCTCCTTTCCCTGTCTCTCCTTTCTACTTTTCTCCTTTCTCTGTCACCTCTTCTCTCTGTCTCTCCTTTCTGTCTTTCCTTTCTGTCACCTCTTCTCTCTGTCTCTCCTTTCTCTGTCACCTCTTCTCTCTGTCTCTCCTTTCTCTGTCACCTCTTCTCTCTGTCTCTCCTTTCTCTGTCACCTCTTCTCTCTGTCTCTCCTTTCTCTGTCACCTCTTCTCTCTGTCTCTCCTTTCTCTTTCACCTCTTCTCTCTGTCTCTCCTTTCTCTGTCTCTCCTTTCCCTGTAACCTCTTCTCTCTGTCTCTCCTTTCTCGGTCACCTCTTCTCTCTGTCTCTCCTTTCTCTATCATCTCTTCTCTCTGTCTCTCCTTTCTCTGTCACCTCTTCTCTCTCTCTCCTCTCTCTTTCACCTCTTCTCTCTGTCTCTCCTTTCTCTTTCACCTCTTCTCTCTGTCTCTCCTTTCTCTGTCACCTCTTCTCTCTGTCTCTCCTTTCTCTGTCACCTCTTCTCTCTGTCTCTCCTCTCTCTTTCACCTCTTCTCTCTGTCTCTCCTTTCTCTTTCACCTCTTCTCTTTGTCTCTCTCTCTCTGTCTCTCCTTTCTCTGTTACCTCTTCTCTCTGTCACCTCTTCTCTCTGTCTCTCCTTTCTCTGTCTCTCCTTTCTCTGTCACCTCTTCTCTCTGTCTCTCCTTTCTGTCTTTCCTTTCTGTCACCTCTTCTCTGTCTCTCCTTTCTCTGTCACCTCTTCTCTCTGTCTCTCCTTTCTCTGTCACCTCTTCTCTCTGTCTCTCCTTTCTCTTTCACCTCTTCTCTCTGTCTCTCCTTTCTCTTTCACCTCTTCTCTCTCTCTCCTTTCTCTGTCTCTCCTTTCTCTGTCACCTCTTCTCTCTGTCTCTCCTTTCTCTGTCTCTCCTTTCTCTGTCACCTCTTCTCTCTGTCTCTCCTTTCTCTGTCACCTCTTCTCTCTGTCTCTCCTTTCTCTGTCACCTCTTCTCTCTGTCTCTCCTTTCTCTATCATCTCTTCTCTCTGTCTCTCCTTTCTCTGTCACCTCTTCTCTCTCTCTCCTCTCTCTTTCACCTCTTCTCTCTGTCTCTCCTTTCTCTTTCACCTCTTCTCTCTGTCTCTCCTTTCTCTGTCACCTCTTCTCTCTGTCTCTCCTTTCTCTGTCACCTCTTCTCTCTGTCTCTCCTCTCTCTTTCACCTCTTCTCTCTGTCTCTCCTTTCTCTTTCACCTCTTCTCTTTGTCTCTCTCTCTCTGTCTCTCCTTTCTCTGTTACCTCTTCTCTCTGTCACCTCTTCTCTCTGTCTCTCCTTTCTCTGTCTCTCCTTTCTCTGTCACCTCTTCTCTCTGTCTCTCCTTTCTGTCTTTCCTTTCTGTCACCTCTTCTCTGTCTCTCCTTTCTCTGTCACCTCTTCTCTCTCTCTCTCCTTTCTCTGTCACCTCTTCTCTCTGTCTCTCCTTTCTCTTTCACCTCTTCTCTCTGTCTCTCCTTTCTCTTTCACCTCTTCTCTCTCTCTCCTTTCTCTGTCTCTCCTTTCTCTGTCACCTCTTCTCTCTGTCTCTCCTTTCTCTGTCTCTCCTTTCTCTGTCACCTCTTCTCTCTGTCTCTCCTTTCTCTGTCACCTCTTCTCTCTGTCTCTCCTTTCTCTGTCACCTCTTCTCTCTGTCTCTCCTTTCTCTTTCACCTCTTCTCTCTGTCTCTCCTTTCTCTTTCACCTCTTCTCTCTGTCTCTCCTTTCTCTGTCTCTCCTTTCTCTGTCACCTCTTCTCTCTGTCTCTCCTTTCTCTATCATCTCTTCTCTCTGTCTCTCCTTTCTCTGTCTCTCCTTTCTCTGTCACCTCTTCTCTCTGTCTCTCCTTTCCTTGTCACCTCTTCTCTCTGTCTCTCCTTTCCCTGTCACCTCTTCTCTCTGTCTCTCCTTTCTCTGTCACCTCTTCTCTCTGTCACCTCTTCTCTCTGTCTCTCCTTTCTCTGTCACCTCTTCTCTCTGGCTCTCCTTTCTCTGTCACCTCTTCTCTCTGTCACCTCTTCTCTCTGTCTCTCCTTTCTCTGTCACCTCTTCTCTCTGTCTCTCCTTTCTCTGTCTCTCCTTTCTCTGTCACCTCTTCTCTCTGTCTCTCCTTTCTGTCTTTCCTTTCTGTCACCTCTTCTCTCTGTCTCTCCTTTCTCTGTCACCTCTTCTCTCTGTCTCTCCTTTCTCTGTCACCTCTTCTCTCTGTCTCTCCTTTCTCTGTCACCTCTTCTCTCTGTCTCTCCTTTCTCTGTCACCTCTTCTCTCTGTCTCTCCTTTCTCTTTCACCTCTTCTCTCTGTCTCTCCTTTCTCTGTCTCTCCTTTCCCTGTCACCTCTTCTCTCTGTCTCTCCTTTCTCGGTCACCTCTTCTCTCTGTCTCTCCTTTCTCTATCATCTCTTCTCTCTGTCTCTCCTTTCTCTGTCACCTCTTCTCTCTCTCTCCTCTCTCTTTCACCTCTTCTCTCTGTCTCTCCTTTCTCTTTCACCTCTTCTCTCTGTCTCTCCTTTCTCTGTCACCTCTTCTCTCTGTCTCTCCTTTCTCTGTCACCTCTTCTCTCTGTCTCTCCTTTCTCTGTCACCTCTTCTCTCTGTCTCTCCTCTCTCTTTCACCTCTTCTCTCTGTCTATCCTTTCTCTTTCACCTCTTCTCTTTGTCTCTCTCTCTCTGTCTCTCCTTTCTCTGTTACCTCTTCTCTCTGTCACCTCTTCTCTCTGTCTCTCCTTTCTCTGTCTATCCTTTCTCTGTCACCTCTTCTCTCTGTCTCTCCTTTCTGTCTTTCCTTTCTGTCACCTCTTCTCTGTCTCTCCTTTCTCTGTCACCTCTTCTCTCTGTCTCTCCTTTCTCTGTCACCTCTTCTCTCTGTCTCTCCTTTCTCTTTCACCTCTTCTCTCTGTCTCTCCTTTCTCTTTCACCTCTTCTCTCTCTCTCCTTTCTCTGTCTCTCCTTTCTCTGTCACCTCTTCTCTCTGTCTCTCCTTTCTCTGTCTCTCCTTTCTCTGTCACCTCTTCTCTCTGTCTCTCCTTTCTCTGTCACCTCTTCTCTCTGTCTCTCCTTTCTCTGTCACCTCTTCTCTCTGTCTCTCCTTTCTCTTTCACCTTCTTTCTCTGTCTCTCCTTTCTCTTTCACCTCTTCTCTCTGTCTCTCCTTTCTCTGTCTCTCCTTTCTCTGTCACCTCTTCTCTCTGTCTCTCCTTTCTCTATCATCTCTTCTCTCTGTCTCTCCTTTCTCTGTCTCTCCTTTCCTTGTCACCTCTTCTCTCTGTCTCTCCTTTCCCTGTCACCTCTTCTCTCTGTCTCTCCTTTCTCTGTCACCTCTTCTCTCTGTTACCTCTTCTCTCTCTCTCCTTTCTCTGTCACCTCTTCTCTCTGGCTCTCCTTTCTCTGTCACCTCTTCTCTCTGTCACCTCTTCTCTCTGTCTCTCCTTTCTCT
This sequence comes from Oncorhynchus masou masou, assembly GCF_036934945.1. NCBI lineage: Eukaryota > Metazoa > Chordata > Actinopteri > Salmoniformes > Salmonidae > Oncorhynchus > Oncorhynchus masou. The sequence goes on along the minus strand of NC_088244.1, from coordinate 3,566,421 downwards.
GTCACCTCTTCTCTCTGTCTCTCCTTTCTCTTTCACCTCTTCTCTCTGTCTCTCCTTTCTCTTTCACCTCTTCTCTCTGTCTCTCCTTTCTCTTTCACCTCTTCTCTCTTTCACCTCTTCTCTCTGTCTCTCCTTTCCCTGTCACCTCTTCTCTCTGTCTCTCCTTTCTCTGTCTCTCCTTTCTCTGTCACCTCTTCTCTGTCTCTCCTTCCTCTGTCACCTCTTCTCTCTGTCTCTCCTTTCCCTGTCACCTCTTCTCTCTGTCTCTCCTTTCCCTGTCACCTCTTCTCTCTGTCTCTCCTTTCCCTGTCTCTCCTTTCTACTTTTCTCCTTTCTCTGTCACCTCTTCTCTCTGTCTCTCCTTTCTGTCTTTCCTTTCTGTCACCTCTTCTCTCTGTCTCTCCTTTCTCTGTCACCTCTTCTCTCTGTCTCTCCTTTCTCTGTCACCTCTTCTCTCTGTCTCTCCTTTCTCTGTCACCTCTTCTCTCTGTCTCTCCTTTCTCTGTCACCTCTTCTCTCTGTCTCTCCTTTCTCTTTCACCTCTTCTCTCTGTCTCTCCTTTCTCTGTCTCTCCTTTCCCTGTAACCTCTTCTCTCTGTCTCTCCTTTCTCGGTCACCTCTTCTCTCTGTCTCTCCTTTCTCTATCATCTCTTCTCTCTGTCTCTCCTTTCTCTGTCACCTCTTCTCTCTCTCTCCTCTCTCTTTCACCTCTTCTCTCTGTCTCTCCTTTCTCTTTCACCTCTTCTCTCTGTCTCTCCTTTCTCTGTCACCTCTTCTCTCTGTCTCTCCTTTCTCTGTCACCTCTTCTCTCTGTCTCTCCTCTCTCTTTCACCTCTTCTCTCTGTCTCTCCTTTCTCTTTCACCTCTTCTCTTTGTCTCTCCTCTCTCTGTCTCTCCTTTCTCTGTTACCTCTTCTCTCTGTCACCTCTTCTCTCTGTCTCTCCTTTCTCTGTCTCTCCTTTCTCTGTCACCTCTTCTCTCTGTCTCTCCTTTCTGTCTTTCCTTTCTGTCACCTCTTTCTGTCTCTCCTTTCTCTGTCACCTCTTCTCTCTGTCTCTCCTTTCTCTGTCACCTCTTCTCTCTGTCTCTCCTTTCTCTTTCACCTCTTCTCTCTGTCTCTCCTTTCTCTTTCACCTCTTCTCTCTCTCTCCTTTCTCTGTCTCTCCTTTCTCTGTCACCTCTTCTCTCTGTCTCTCCTTTCTCTGTCTCTCCTTTCTCTGTCACCTCTTCTCTCTGTCTCTCCTTTCTCTGTCACCTCTTCTCTCTGTCTCTCCTTTCTCTGTCACCTCTTCTCTCTGTCTCTCCTTTCTCTTTCACCTCTTCTCTCTGTCTCTCCTTTCTCTTTCACCTCTTCTCTCTGTCTCTCCTTTCTCTATCATCTCTTCTCTCTGTCTCTCCTTTCTCTGTCTCTCCTTTCTCTGTCACCTCTTCTCTCTGTCTCTCCTTTCCTTGTCACCTCTTCTCTCTGTCTCTCCTTTCCCTGTCACCTCTTCTCTCTGTCTCTCCTTTCTCTGTCACCTCTTCTCTCTGTCACCTCTTCTCTCTGTCTCTCCTTTCTCTGTCACCTCTTCTCTCTGGCTCTCCTTTCTCTGTCACCTCTTCTCTCTGTCACCTCTTCTCTCTGTCTCTCCTTTCTCTTTCACCTCTTCTCTCTGTCTCTCCTTTCTCTTTCACCTCTTCTCTCTTTCACCTCTTCTCTCTGTCTCTCCTTTCCCTGTCACCTCTTCTCTCTGTCTCTCCTTTCTCTGTCTCTCCTTTCTCTGTCACCTCTTCTCTGTCTCTCCTTCCTCTGTCACCTCTTCTCTCTGTCTCTCCTTTCCCTGTCACCTCTTCTCTCTGTCTCTCCTTTCCCTGTCACCTCTTCTCTCTGTCTCTCCTTTCCCTGTCTCTCCTTTCTACTTTTCTCCTTTCTCTGTCACCTCTTCTCTCTGTCTCTCCTTTCTGTCTTTCCTTTCTGTCACCTCTTCTCTCTGTCTCTCCTTTCTCTGTCACCTCTTCTCTCTGTCTCTCCTTTCTCTGTCACCTCTTCTCTCTGTCTCTCCTTTCTCTGTCACCTCTTCTCTCTGTCTCTCCTTTCTCTGTCACCTCTTCTCTCTGTCTCTCCTTTCTCTTTCACCTCTTCTCTCTGTCTCTCCTTTCTCTGTCTCTCCTTTCCCTGTAACCTCTTCTCTCTGTCTCTCCTTTCTCGGTCACCTCTTCTCTCTGTCTCTCCTTTCTCTATCATCTCTTCTCTCTGTCTCTCCTTTCTCTGTCACCTCTTTCTCTCTCTCTCCTCTCTCTTTCACCTCTTCTCTCTGTCTCTCCTTTCTCTTTCACCTCTTCTCTCTGTCTCTCCTTTCTCTGTCACCTCTTCTCTCTGTCTCTCCTTTCTCTGTCACCTCTTCTCTCTGTCTCTCCTCTCTCTTTCACCTCTTCTCTCTGTCTCTCCTTTCTCTTTCACCTCTTCTCTTTGTCTCTCCTCTCTCTGTCTCTCCTTTCTCTGTTACCTCTTCTCTCTGTCACCTCTTCTCTCTGTCTCTCCTTTCTCTGTCTCTCCTTTCTCTGTCACCTCTTCTCTCTGTCTCTCCTTTCTGTCTTTCCTTTCTGTCACCTCTTCTCTGTCTCTCCTTTCTCTGTCACCTCTTCTCTCTGTCTCTCCTTTCTCTGTCACCTCTTCTCTCTGTCTCTCCTTTCTCTTTCACCTCTTCTCTCTGTCTCTCCTTTCTCTTTCACCTCTTCTCTCTCTCTCCTTTCTCTGTTTCTCCTTTCTCTGTCACCTCTTCTCTCTGTCTCTCCTTTCTCTGTCTCTCCTTTCTCTGTCACCTCTTCTCTCTGTCTCTCCTTTCTCTGTCACCTCTTCTCTCTGTCTCTCCTTTCTCTGTCACCTCTTCTCTCTGTCTCTCCTTTCTCTTTCACCTCTTCTCTCTGTCTCTCCTTTCTCTTTCACCTCTTCTCTCTGTCTCTCCTTTCTCTATCATCTCTTCTCTCTGTCTCTCCTTTCTCTGTCTCTCCTTTCTCTGTCACCTCTTCTCTCTGTCTCTCCTTTCCTTGTCACCTCTTCTCTCTGTCTCTCCTTTCCCTGTCACCTCTTCTCTCTGTCTCTCCTTTCTCTGTCACCTCTTCTCTCTGTCACCTCTTCTCTCTGTCTCTCCTTTCTCTGTCACCTCTTCTCTCTGGCTCTCCTTTCTCTGTCACCTCTTCTCTCTGTCACCTCTTCTCTCTGTCTCTCCTTTCTCTGTCACCTCTTCTCTCTGTCTCTCCTTTCTCTTTCACTCTTCTCTCTGTCTCTCCTTTCTCTTTCACCTCTTCTCTCTGTCTCTCCTTTCTCTTTCACCTCTTCTCTCTTTCACCTCTTCTCTCTGTCTCTCCTTTCCCTGTCACCTCTTCTCTCTGTCTCTCCTTTCTCTGTCTCTCCTTTCTCTGTCACCTCTTCTCTCTGTCTCTCCTTTCCCTGTCACCTCTTCTCTCTGTCTCTCCTTTCCCTGTCACCTCTTCTCTCTGTCTCTCCTTTCTCTGTCTCTCCTTTCTCTGTCACCTCTTCTCTCTGTCTCTCCTTTCCCTGTCACCTCTTCTCTCTGTCTCTCCTTTCCCTGTCACCTCTTCTCTCTGTCTCTCCTTTCCCTGTCTCTCCTTTCTACTTTTCTCCTTTCTCTGTCTCTCCTTTCTCTTTCACCTCTTCTCTCTGTCTCTCCTTTCCCTGTCAACTCTTCTCTCTGTCTCTCATTTCCCTGTCTCTCCTTTCTACTTATCTCCTTTCCCTGTCTCTCCTTTCTACTTCTCTCCTTTCTCTGTCTCTCCTTTCTCTGTCACCTCTTCTCTCTGTCTCTCCTTTCTCTGTCACCTCTTCTCTCTGTCTCTCCTTTCTCTGTCACCTCTTCTCTCTGTCTCTCCTTTCTCTTTCACCTCTTCTCTGTCTCTCCTTTCCCTGTTTCTCCTTTCTACTTCTCTCCTTTCCCTGTCTCTCCTTTCTCTGTCTCTCCTTTCTCCGTCTCTCCTTTCTCTGTCTCTCCTTTCTACTTCTCTCCTTTCTCTGTCTCTCCTTTCTCTGTCTCTCCTTTCTCTGTCTCTCCTTTCTCTGTCTCTCCTTTCTCTGTCTCTCCTTTCTCTGCCTTTCTGTCTCTCTTTCTCTTTCACCTCTTCTCTCTGTCTCTCCTTTCTCTTTCACCTCTTCTCTCTGTCTCTCCTTTCTCTGTCACCTCTTCTCTCTGTCTCTCCTTTCTCTTTCACCTCTTCTCTCTGTCTCTCCTTTCTCTTTCACCTCTTCTCTCTGTCTCTCCTTTCTCTTTCACCTCTTCTCTCTTTCACCTCTTCTCTCTGTCTCTCCTTTCCCTGTCACCTCTTCTCTCTGTCTCTCCTTTCTCTGTCTCTCCTTTCTCTGTCACCTCTTCTCTGTCTCTCCTTCCTCTGTCACCTCTTCTCTCTGTCTCTCCTTTCCCTGTCACCTCTTCTCTCTGTCTCTCCTTTCCCTGTCACCTCTTCTCTCTGTCTCTCCTTTCCCTGTCTCTCCTTTCTACTTTTCTCCTTTCTCTGTCACCTCTTCTCTCTGTCTCTCCTTTCTGTCTTTCCTTTCTGTCACCTCTTCTCTCTGTCTCTCCTTTCTCTGTCACCTCTTCTCTCTGTCTCTCCTTTCTCTGTCACCTCTTCTCTCTGTCTCTCCTTTCTCTGTCACCTCTTCTCTCTGTCTCTCCTTTCTCTGTCACCTCTTCTCTCTGTCTCTCCTTTCTCTTTCACCTCTTCTCTCTGTCTCTCCTTTCTCTGTCTCTCCTTTCCCTGTAACCTCTTCTCTCTGTCTCTCCTTTCTCGGTCACCTCTTCTCTCTGTCTCTCCTTTCTCTATCATCTCTTCTCTCTGTCTCTCCTTTCTCTGTCACCTCTTCTCTCTCTCTCCTCTCTCTTTCACCTCTTCTCTCTGTCTCTCCTTTCTCTTTCACCTCTTCTCTCTGTCTCTCCTTTCTCTGTCACCTCTTCTCTCTGTCTCTCCTTTCTCTGTCACCTCTTCTCTCTGTCTCTCCTCTCTCTTTCACCTCTTCTCTCTGTCTCTCCTTTCTCTTTCACCTCTTCTCTTTGTCTCTCCTCTCTCTGTCTCTCCTTTCTCTGTTACCTCTTCTCTCTGTCACCTCTTCTCTCTGTCTCTCCTTTCTCTGTCTCTCCTTTCTCTGTCACCTCTTCTCTCTGTCTCTCCTTTCTGTCTTTCCTTTCTGTCACCTCTTCTCTGTCTCTCCTTTCTCTGTCACCTCTTCTCTCTGTCTCTCCTTTCTCTGTCACCTCTTCTCTCTGTCTCTCCTTTCTCTTTCACCTCTTCTCTCTGTCTCTCCTTTCTCTTTCACCTCTTCTCTCTCTCTCCTTTCTCTGTCTCTCCTTTCTCTGTCACCTCTTCTCTCTGTCTCTCCTTTCTCTGTCTCTCCTTTCTCTGTCACCTCTTCTCTCTGTCTCTCCTTTCTCTGTCACCTCTTCTCTCTGTCTCTCCTTTCTCTGTCACCTCTTCTCTCTGTCTCTCCTTTCTCTTTCACCTCTTCTCTCTGTCTCTCCTTTCTCTTTCACCTCTTCTCTCTGTCTCTCCTTTCTCTATCATCTCTTCTCTCTGTCTCTCCTTTCTCTGTCTCTCCTTTCTCTGTCACCTCTTCTCTCTGTCTCTCCTTTCCTTGTCACCTCTTCTCTCTGTCTCTCCTTTCCCTGTCACCTCTTCTCTCTGTCTCTCCTTTCTCTGTCACCTCTTCTCTCTGTCACCTCTTCTCTCTGTCTCTCCTTTCTCTGTCACCTCTTCTCTCTGGCTCTCCTTTCTCTGTCACCTCTTCTCTCTGTCACCTCTTCTCTCTGTCTCTCCTTTCTCTGTCACCTCTTCTCTCTGTCTCTCCTTTCTCTTTCACCTCTTCTCTCTGTCTCTCCTTTCTCTTTCACCTCTTCTCTCTTTCACCTCTTCTCTCTGTCTCTCCTTTCCCTGTCACCTCTTCTCTCTGTCTCTCCTTTCTCTGTCTCTCCTTTCTCTGTCACCTCTTCTCTGTCTCTCCTTCCTCTGTCACCTCTTCTCTCTGTCTCTCCTTTCCCTGTCACCTCTTCTCTCTGTCTCTCCTTTCCCTGTCACCTCTTCTCTCTGTCTCTCCTTTCCTGTCTCTCCTTTCTACTTTTCTCCTTTCTCTGTCACCTCTTCTCTCTGTCTCTCCTTTCTGTCTTTCCTTTCTGTCACCTCTTCTCTCTCTGTCTCTCCTTTCTCTGTCACCTCTTCTCTCTGTCTCTCCTTTCTCTGTCACCTCTTCTCTCTGTCTCTCCTTTCTCTGTCACCTCTTCTCTCTGTCTCTCCTTTCTCTGTCACCTCTTCTCTCTGTCTCTCCTTTCTCTTTCACCTCTTCTCTCTGTCTCTCCTTTCTCTGTCTCTCCTTTCCCTGTAACCTCTTCTCTCTGTCTCTCCTTTCTCGGTCACCTCTTCTCTCTGTCTCTCCTTTCTCTATCATCTCTTCTCTCTGTCTCTCCTTTCTCTGTCACCTCTTCTCTCTCTCTCTCTCTCTCTTTCACCTCTTCTCTCTGTCTCTCCTTTCTCTTTCACCTCTTCTCTCTGTCTCTCCTTTCTCTGTCACCTCTTCTCTCTGTCTCTCCTTTCTCTGTCACCTCTTCTCTCTGTCTCTCCTCTCTCTTTCACCTCTTCTCTCTGTCTCTCCTTTCTCTTTCACCTCTTCTCTTTGTCTCTCCTCTCTCTGTCTCTCCTTTCTCTGTTACCTCTTCTCTCTGTCACCTCTTCTCTCTGTCTCTCCTTTCTCTGTCTCTCCTTTCTCTGTCACCTCTTCTCTCTGTCTCTCCTTTCTGTCTTTCCTTTCTGTCACCTCTTCTCTGTCTCTCCTTTCTCTGTCACCTCTTCTCTCTGTCTCTCCTTTCTCTGTCACCTCTTCTCTCTGTCTCTCCTTTCTCTTTCACCTCTTCTCTCTGTCTCTCCTTTCTCTTTCACCTCTCTTCTCTCTCTCCTTTCTCTGTTTCTCCTTTCTCTGTCACCTCTTCTCTCTGTCTCTCCTTTCTCTGTCTCTCCTTTCTCTGTCACCTCTTCTCTCTGTCTCTCCTTTCTCTGTCACCTCTTCTCTCTGTCTCTCCTTTCTCTGTCACCTCTTCTCTCTGTCTCTCCTTTCTCTTTCACCTCTTCTCTCTGTCTCTCCTTTCTCTTTCACCTCTTCTCTCTGTCTCTCCTTTCTCTATCATCTCTTCTCTCTGTCTCTCCTTTCTCTGTCTCTCCTTTCTCTGTCACCTCTTCTCTCTGTCTCTCCTTTCCTTGTCACCTCTTCTCTCTGTCTCTCCTTTCCCTGTCACCTCTTCTCTCTGTCTCTCCTTTCTCTGTCACCTCTTCTCTCTGTCACCTCTTCTCTCTGTCTCTCCTTTCTCTGTCACCTCTTCTCTCTGGCTCTCCTTTCTCTGTCACCTCTTCTCTCTGTCACCTCTTCTCTCTGTCTCTCCTTTCTCTGTCACCTCTTCTCTCTGTCTCTCCTTTCTCTTTCACCTCTTCTCTCTGTCTCTCCTTTCTCTTTCACCTCTTCTCTCTGTCTCTCCTTTCTCTTTCACCTCTTCTCTCTTTCACCTCTTCTCTCTGTCTCTCCTTTCCCTGTCACCTCTTCTCTCTGTCTCTCCTTTCTCTGTCTCTCCTTTCTCTGTCACCTCTTCTCTCTGTCTCTCCTTTCCCTGTCACCTCTTCTCTCTGTCTCTCCTTTCCCTGTCACCTCTTCTCTCTGTCTCTCCTTTCTCTGTCTCTCCTTTCTCTGTCACCTCTTCTCTCTGTCTCTCCTTTCCCTGTCACCTCTTCTCTCTGTCTCTCCTTTCCCTGTCACCTCTTCTCTCTGTCTCTCCTTTCCCTGTCTCTCCTTTCTACTTTTCTCCTTTCTCTGTCTCTCCTTTCTCTTTCACCTCTTCTCTCTGTCTCTCCTTTCCCTGTCAACTCTTCTCTCTGTCTCTCATTTCCCTGTCTCTCCTTTCTACTTATCTCCTTTCCCTGTCTCTCCTTTCTACTTCTCTCCTTTCTCTGTCTCTCCTTTCTCTGTCACCTCTTCTCTCTGTCTCTCCTTTCTCTGTCACCTCTTCTCTCTGTCTCTCCTTTCTCTGTCACCTCTTCTCTCTGTCTCTCCTTTCTCTTTCACCTCTTCTCTGTCTCTCCTTTCCCTGTTTCTCCTTTCTACTTCTCTCCTTTCCCTGTCTCTCCTTTCTCTGTCTCTCCTTTCTCCGTCTCTCCTTTCTCTGTCTCTCCTTTCTACTTCTCTCCTTTCTCTGTCTCTCCTTTCTCTGTCTCTCCTTTCTCTGTCTCTCCTTTCTCTGTCTCTCCTTTCTCTGTCTCTCCTTTCTCTGCCTTTCTGTCTCTCTTTCTCTTTCACCTCTTCTCTCTGTCTCTCCTTTCTCTTTCACCTCTTCTCTCTGTCTCTCCTTTCTCTGTCACCTCTTCTCTCTGTCTCTCCTTTCTCTTTCACCTCTTCTCTCTGTCTCTCCTTTCTCTTTCACCTCTTCTCTCTGTCTCTCCTTTCTCTTTCACCTCTTCTCTCTTTCACCTCTTCTCTCTGTCTCTCCTTTCCCTGTCACCTCTTCTCTCTGTCTCTCCTTTCTCTGTCTCTCCTTTCTCTGTCACCTCTTCTCTGTCTCTCCTTCCTCTGTCACCTCTTCTCTCTGTCTCTCCTTTCCCTGTCACCTCTTCTCTCTGTCTCTCCTTTCCCTGTCACCTCTTCTCTCTGTCTCTCCTTTCCCTGTCTCTCCTTTCTACTTTTCTCCTTTCTCTGTCACCTCTTTCTCTGTCTCTCCTTTCTGTCTTTCCTTTCTGTCACCTCTTCTCTCTGTCTCTCCTTTCTCTGTCACCTCTTCTCTCTGTCTCTCCTTTCTCTGTCACCTCTTCTCTCTGTCTCTCCTTTCTCTGTCACCTCTTCTCTCTGTCTCTCCTTTCTCGGTCACCTCTTCTCTCTGTCTCTCCTTTCTCTTTCACCTCTTCTCTCTGTCTCTCCTTTCTCTGTCTCTCCTTTCCCTGTAACCTCTTCTCTCTGTCTCTCCTTTCTCTGTCACCTCTTCTCTCTGGCTCTCCTTTCTCTGTCACCTCTTCTCTCTGTCACCTCTTCTCTCTGTCTCTCCTTTCTCTGTCACCTCTTCTCTCTGTCTCTCCTTTCTCTTTCACCTCTTCTCTCTGTCTCTCCTTTCTCTTTCACCTCTTCTCTCTGTCTCTCCTTTCTCTTTCACCTCTTCTCTCTTTCACCTCTTCTCTCTGTCTCTCCTTTCCCTGTCACCTCTTCTCTCTGTCTCTCCTTTCTCTGTCTCTCCTTTCTCTGTCACCTCTTCTCTCTGTCTCTCCTTTCCCTGTCACCTCTTCTCTCTGTCTCTCCTTTCCCTGTCACCTCTTCTCTCTGTCTCTCCTTTCTCTGTCTCTCCTTTCTCTGTCACCTCTTCTCTCTGTCTCTCCTTTCCCTGTCACCTCTTCTCTCTGTCTCTCCTTTCCCTGTCACCTCTTCTCTCTGTCTCTCCTTTCCCTGTCTCTCCTTTCTACTTTTCTCCTTTCTCTGTCTCTCCTTTCTCTTTCACCTCTTCTCTCTGTCTCTCCTTTCCCTGTCAACTCTTCTCTCTGTCTCTCATTTCCCTGTCTCTCCTTTCTACTTATCTCCTTTCCCTGTCTCTCCTTTCTACTTCTCTCCTTTCTCTGTCTCTCCTTTCTCTGTCACCTCTTCTCTCTGTCTCTCCTTTCTCTGTCACCTCTTCTCTCTGTCTCTCCTTTCTCTGTCACCTCTTCTCTCTGTCTCTCCTTTCTCTTTCACCTCTTCTCTGTCTCTCCTTTCCCTGTTTCTCCTTTCTACTTCTCTCCTTTCCCTGTCTCTCCTTTCTCTGTCTCTCCTTTCTCCGTCTCTCCTTTCTCTGTCTCTCCTTTCTACTTCTCTCCTTTCTCTGTCTCTCCTTTCTCTGTCTCTCCTTTCTCTGTCTCTCCTTTCTCTGTCTCTCCTTTCTCTGTCTCTCCTTTCTCTGCCTTTCTGTCTCTCTTTCTCTTTCACCTCTTCTCTCTGTCTCTCCTTTCTCTTTCACCTCTTCTCTCTGTCTCTCCTTTCTCTGTCACCTCTTCTCTCTGTCTCTCCTTTCTCTTTCACCTCTTCTCTCTGTCTCTCCTTTCTCTTTCACCTCTTCTCTCTGTCTCTCCTTTCTCTTTCACCTCTTCTCTCTTTCACCTCTTCTCTCTGTCTCTCCTTTCCCTGTCACCTCTTCTCTCTGTCTCTCCTTTCTCTGTCTCTCCTTTCTCTGTCACCTCTTCTCTGTCTCTCCTTCCTCTGTCACCTCTTCTCTCTGTCTCTCCTTTCCCTGTCACCTCTTCTCTCTGTCTCTCCTTTCCCTGTCACCTCTTCTCTCTGTCTCTCCTTTCCCTGTCTCTCCTTTCTACTTTTCTCCTTTCTCTGTCACCTCTTCTCTCTGTCTCTCCTTTCTGTCTTTCCTTTCTGTCACCTCTTCTCTCTGTCTCTCCTTTCTCTGTCACCTCTTCTCTCTGTCTCTCCTTTCTCTGTCACCTCTTCTCTCTGTCTCTCCTTTCTCTGTCACCTCTTCTCTCTGTCTCTCCTTTCTCTGTCACCTCTTCTCTCTGTCTCTCCTTTCTCTTTCACCTCTTTCTCTGTCTCTCCTTTCTCTGTCTCTCCTTTCCCTGTAACCTCTTCTCTCTGTCTCTCCTTTCTCGGTCACCTCTTCTCTCTGTCTCTCCTTTCTCTATCATCTCTTCTCTCTGTCTCTCCTTTCTCTGTCACCTCTTCTCTCTCTCTCCTCTCTCTTTCACCTCTTCTCTCTGTCTCTCCTTTCTCTTTCACCTCTTCTCTCTGTCTCTCCTTTCTCTGTCACCTCTTCTCTCTGTCTCTCCTTTCTCTGTCACCTCTTCTCTCTGTCTCTCCTCTCTCTTTCACCTCTTCTCTCTGTCTCTCCTTTCTCTTTCACCTCTTCTCTTTGTCTCTCCTCTCTCTGTCTCTCCTTTCTCTGTTACCTCTTCTCTCTGTCACCTCTTCTCTCTGTCTCTCCTTTCTCTGTCTCTCCTTTCTCTGTCACCTCTTCTCTCTGTCTCTCCTTTCTGTCTTTCCTTTCTGTCACCTCTTCTCTGTCTCTCCTTTCTCTGTCACCTCTTCTCTCTGTCTCTCCTTTCTCTGTCACCTCTTCTCTCTGTCTCTCCTTTCTCTTTCACCTCTTCTCTCTGTCTCTCCTTTCTCTTTCACCTCTTCTCTCTCTCTCCTTCTCTGTCTCTCCTTTCTCTGTCACCTCTTCTCTCTGTCTCTCCTTTCTCTGTCTCTCCTTTCTCTGTCACCTCTTCTCTCTGTCTCTCCTTTCTCTGTCACCTCTTCTCTCTGTCTCTCCTTTCTCTGTCACCTCTTCTCTCTGTCTCTCCTTTCTCTTTCACCTCTTCTCTCTGTCTCTCCTTTCTCTTTCACCTCTTCTCTCTGTCTCTCCTTTCTCTATCATCTCTTCTCTCTGTCTCTCCTTTCTCTGTCTCTCCTTTCTCTGTCACCTCTTCTCTCTGTCTCTCCTTTCCTTGTCACCTCTTCTCTCTGTCTCTCCTTTCCCTGTCACCTCTTCTCTCTGTCTCTCCTTTCTCTGTCACCTCTTCTCTCTGTCACCTCTTCTCTCTGTCTCTCCTTTCTCTGTCACCTCTTCTCTCTGGCTCTCCTTTCTCTGTCACCTCTTCTCTCTGTCACCTCTTCTCTCTGTCTCTCCTTTCTCTGTCACCTCTTCTCTCGTCTCTGTCCTCCTTTCTCTTTCACCTCTTCTCTCTGTCTCTCCTTTCTCTTTCACCTCTTCTCTCTGTCTCTCCTTTCTCTTTCACCTCTTCTCTCTTTCACCTCTTCTCTCTGTCTCTCCTTTCCCTGTCACCTCTTCTCTCTGTCTCTCCTTTCTCTGTCTCTCCTTTCTCTGTCACCTCTTCTCTCTGTCTCTCCTTTCCCTGTCACCTCTTCTCTCTGTCTCTCCTTTCCCTGTCACCTCTTCTCTCTGTCTCTCCTTTCTCTGTCTCTCCTTTCTCTGTCACCTCTTCTCTCTGTCTCTCCTTTCCCTGTCACCTCTTCTCTCTGTCTCTCCTTTCCCTGTCACCTCTTCTCTCTGTCTCTCCTTTCCCTGTCTCTCCTTTCTACTTTTCTCCTTTCTCTGTCTCTCCTTTCTCTTTCACCTCTTCTCTCTGTCTCTCCTTTCCCTGTCAACTCTTCTCTCTGTCTCTCATTTCCCTGTCTCTCCTTTCTACTTATCTCCTTTCCCTGTCTCTCCTTTCTACTTCTCTCCTTTCTCTGTCTCTCCTTTCCTTGTCACCTCTTCTCAATTCAATTCAATTCAAGGGGCTTTATTGGCATTGGAAACATTTGTTAACATTGCCAAAGCAAGTAAGGTATATAATATATAAAGTGAAATAAACAATAAAAATTAACAGTAGACATCAGACATACAGAAGTTTCAAAACAATAAAGACATTACAAATGTCATATTATATATATATACAGTGTTTTTACAATGTGCAAATGGTAAAGGACACAAGATAAAATAAATTAGCATAAATATGGGTTGTATTTACAAGTGTTTGTTCGTCACTGGTTGCCCTTTTCTCGTGGCAACAGGTCACAAATCTTGCTGCTCTGATGGCACACTGTGGAATTTCACCCAGTAGATATGGGAGTTTTTCAAAATTGGATTTGTTTTCGAATTCTTTGTGGATCTGTGTAATCTGAGGGAAATATGTCTCTCTAATATGGTCATACATTGGGCAGGAGGTTAAGAAGTGCAGCTCAGTTTCCACCTCATTTTGTGGGCAGTGAGCACATAGCCTGTCTTCCCTTGAGAGCCATGTCTGCCTACGGCGGCCTTTCTCAATAGCAAGGCTATGCTCGCTGAGTCTGTACATAGTCAAAGCTTTCCTTAATTTTGGGTCAGTCACAGTGGTCAGGTATTCTGCCGCTGTGTACTCTCTGTGTAGGGCCAAATAGCATTCTAGTTTGCTCTGTTTTTTTGTTAATTCTTTCCAATGTGTCAAGTAATTATCTTTTTGTTTTCTCATGATTTGGTTGGGTCTAATTGTGCTGCTGTCATGGGGCTCTGTAGGGTGTGTTTGTGAACAGAGCCCCAGGACCAGCTTGCTTAGGGGACTCTTCTCCAGGTTCATCTCTGTAGGTGATGGCTTTGTTGTGGAAGGTTTGGGAATCGCTTCCTTTTAGGTGGTTATAGAATTTAACTGCTCTTTTCTGGATTTTGATAATTAGTGGGTATCGGCCTAATTCTGCTCTGCATGCATTATTTGGTGTTCTACGTTGTACACTGAGGATATTTTTGCAGAATTCTGCATGCAGAGTCTCAATTTGGTGTTTGTCCCATTTTGTGAAGTCTTGGTTGGTGAGCGGACCCCAGACCTCACAACCATAAAGGGCAATGGGCTCTATGACTGATTCAAGTATTTTTAGCCAAATCCTAATTGGTATGTTGAAATTTATGTTCCTTTTGATGGCATAGAATGCCCTTCTTGCCTTGTCTCTCAGATCGTTCACAGCTTTGTGGAAGTTACCTGTGGCGCTGATGTTTAGGCCAAGGTATGTATAGTTTTTTGTGTGCTCTAGGGCAACAGTGTCTAGATGGAATTTGTATTTGTGGTCCTGGTGACTGGACCTTTTTGGAACACCATTATTTTGGTCTTACTGAGATTTACTGTCAGGGCCCAGGTCTGACAGAATCTGTGCATAAGATCTAGGTGCTGCTGTAGGCCCTCCTTGGTTGGTGACAGAAGCACCAGATCATCAGCAAACAGCAGACATTTGACTTCAGATTCTAGTAGGGTGAGGCCGGGTGCTGCAGACTTTTCTAGTGCCCGCGCCAGTTCGTTGATATATATGTTGAAGAGGGTGGGGCTTAAGCTGCATCCCTGTCTAACCCCACGACCCTGTGTGAAGAAATGTGTGTGTTTTTTGCCAATTTTAACCGCACACTTGTTGTTTGTGTACATGGATTTTATGATGTTGTATGTTTTACCCCCAACACCACTTTCCATCAGTTTGTATAGCAGACCCTCATGCCAAATTGAGTCGAAGGCTTTTTTGAAATCAACAAAGCATGAGAAGACTTTGCCTTTGTTTTGGTTTGTTTGGTTGTCAATTAGGTGTGCAGGGTGAATACATGGTCTGTTGTACGGTAATTTGGTAAAAAGCCAATTTGACATTTGCTCAGTACATTGTTTTAATTGAGGAAGTGTACGAGTCTGCTGTTAATGATAATGCAGAGGATTTTCCCAAGGTTACTGTTGACGCATATTCCACGGTAGTTATTGGGGTCAAATTTGTCTCCATTTTTGTGGATTGGGGTAATCAGTCCTTGGTTCCAAATATTGGGGAAGATGCCAGAGCTAAGGATGATGTTAAAGAGTTTTAGTATAGCCAATTGGAATTTGTTGTCTGTATATTTGATCATTTCATTGAGGATACCATCAACACCACAGGCCTTTTGGGTTGGAGGGTTTTTATTTTGTCCTGTAACTCATTCAATGTAATTGGAGAATCCAGTGGGTTCTGGTAGTCTTTAATAGTTGATTCTAAGATCTGTATTTGATCATGTATATGTTTTTGCTCTTCATTCTTTGTTATAGAGCCAAAAAGATTGGAGAAGTGGTTTACCCATACATCTCCATTTTGGATAGATAATTCTTCGTGTTGTTGTTTGTTTAGTGTTTTCCAATTTTCCCAGAAGTGGTTAGAGTCTATGGATTCTTCAATTACATTGAGCTGATTTCTGACATGCTGTTCCTTCTTTTTCCGTAGTGTATTTCTGTATTGTTTTAGTGATTCACCATAGTGAAGGCGTAGACTCAGGTTTTCCGGGTCTCTATGTTTTTGGTTGGACAGGTTTCTCAATTTCTTTCTTAGAATTTTGCATTCTTCATCAAACCATTTGTCATTGCTGTCTCTCCTTTCCCTGTCACCTCTTCTCTCTGTCTCTCCTTTCTCTGTCACCTCTTCTCTCTGTCACCTCTTCTCTCTGTCTCTCCTTTCTCTGTCACCTCTTCTCTCTGTCTTTCCTTTCTCTGTCACCTCTTCTCTCTGTCTCTCCTTTCTCTGTCACCTCTTCTCTCTGTCTCTCCTTTCTCTGTCTCTCCTTTCCCTGTCACCTCTTCTCTCTGTCTCTCCTTTCTCTGTCACCTCTTCTCTCTGTCACCTCTTCTCTCTGTCTCTCCTTTCTCTGTCACCTCTTCTCTCTGTCACCTCTTCTCTCTGTCTCTCCTTTCTCTGTCACCTCTTCTCTCTGTCTCTCCTTTCTCTGTCACCTCTTCTCTCTGTCACCTCTTCTCTCTGTCTCTCCTTTCTCTGTCACCTCTTCTCTCTGTCTCTCCTTTCTCTGTCACCTCTTCTCTCTGTCTCTCCTTTCTCTGTCACCTCTTCTCTCTGTCTCTCCTTTCTCTGTCTCTCCTTTCCCTGTCACCTCTTCTCTCTATCTCAGCTCACCAGGTGAAGGGAAGTGAATGTGAATGACTTTGATTTGAATGTGAATAACTATGATTTATTCCACAGACAGAGCCGAGGCACTTCAGAAAATGTAAATATGTTATTGAACAGCGACAGACAGGTGGACCTCGGCAGCATGCTGACCACATTTCACTGACATACAGAGACATTAGTCACACGGACGGTTCAACAAGGACTTCCTGTCTCCGCTGTGTGTGTGTTTGTGTGTGTGTCTGTCTGTGTGTCTGTGTGGTTTGCCAGTCTCTCTATTGAGCTGTTACACTCCGTATAAGACAAACGGCATTTGACACGAAGTACATGGAGTGGAATGTTACAGAGACTGGTACCCAGACTAGTGTTTATGTGTGGGGAGGGAGGGAGAGGAGAGGGGAGGGAGGGAGAGGAGAGGGGAGGGAGGGAGAGGAGAGGAGAGGGGAGGGTGTATGTGTGGGTATGTGTGGACGTGTTTAACTATTGAGGGGAGAGGAGAGGGAGAGAGGAGAGGAGAGGGGAGGGAGAGGAGAGGAGAGGGGAGGGTGAGGAGAGAGAGAGGAGAGGGGAGGGAGAGGAGAAGAGAGGGGAGGGGAGGGTGAGGAGAGAGAGAGAGGAGAGGGAGGGAGAGGAGAGAGAGAGAGGGGAGTGAGAGGAGAGGGGGAGGGAGGGAGAGGAGAGGGGGAGGGAGAGGAGAGAGGGGGAGGGAGAGAGGAGAGGGGAGGGAGAGGGAGAGGGAGGGAGAGAGAGAGAGGACAGAGAGAGGGGGAAGGGAGAGGAGAGGGGGGAGGGAGAGGGAGAGGGGAGGGTGTATGTGTGGGTATGTGTGGACGTGTTTAACTATTGAGGGGAGAGGAGAGGGAGAGAGGAGAGGGGAGGGGAGGGAGAGGGAGAGGGGAGAGGGAGAGGGAGAGGAGAGGGGGAGAGAGGGAGGGGAGGGAGAGGAGAGAGAGAGAGAGAGAGAGGGGAGAGAGGAGAGGGGAGGGAGGAGGGAGAGAGAGAGAGAGAGGGGAGAGAGAGGGGAGGGGGGGGGGGAGGGAGGAGAGGGGAGAGGAGAGGAGAGGGGGAGGGAGGGAGAGGAGAGAGAGAGGGGGGAGGGAGAGAGGGGAGGGAGAGGAGAGGGGAGGGAGAGAGAGGGGGGGGAGGGAGAGAGAGGGGGGGGAGAGGGAGAGGGGGGGGGGGGGAGGAGAGGGGAGTGTGTACGTGTGGGTATGTGAGGAGAGGGGGAGGGAGAGGAGAGGTGGGAGGGAGAGGAGAGAGGGGAGGGTGTACATGTGGGTATGTGTGGACGTGTTTAAATATTCTTTGAGGGGAGAGGAGAGGGAGAGAGGAGAGGGAGAGGAGAGGGGAGGGAGAGGAGAGGGAGAGGGAGAGAGGGGAGGGAGAGGAGAGGGGAGGGAGAGGAGAGAGGGGAGGGAGAGAGGAGAGGGGAGGGAGGAGAGGGGAGGGAGAGGAGAGAGGGGAGGGAGAGAGGAGAGGGAGGGAGGGGAGGGAGAGGGAGAGGGGAGGGAGAGGAGAGGGGAGGGAGAGGGAGAGAGAGGGAGGGGAGAGGGGGCGAGAGAGGAGAATGGGGAGGACGAGAGGCGAATGGGGAGGAGGAGAGGGGAATGGGGGGAGGAGGAGAGGGGAATGGGGAGGAGGGGAATGGGGAGGAGCAGAGGGGAATGGGGAGGAGGGGAATGGGGAGGAGGAGAGGGGAATGGGGAGGAGGGGAATGGGGAGGAGCAGAGGGGAATGGGGAGGAGGAGAGGGGAATGGGGAGGAGGGGAATGGGGAGGAGCAGAGGGGAATGGGGAGGAGCAGAGGGGAATGGGGAGGAGGGGAATGGGGAGGAGCAGAGGGGAATGGGGAGGAGCAGAGGGGAATGGGGAGGAGGGGAATGGGGAGGAGCAGAGGGGAATGGGGAGGAGCAGAGGGGAATGGGGAGGAGGGGAATGGGGAGGAGCAGAGGGGAATGGGGAGGAGGAGAGGGGAATGGGGAGGAGCAGAGGGGAATGGGGAGGAGCAGAGGGGAATGGGGAGGAGGAGAGGGGAATGGGGAGGAGCAGAGGGGAATGGGGAGGAGGAGAGGGGAATGGGGAGGAGGAGAGGGGAATGGGGAGGAGCAGAGGGGAATGGGGAGGAGGAGAGGGGAATGGGGAGGAGCAGAGGGGAATGGGGAGGAGCAGAGGGGAATGGGGAGGAGGAGAGGGGAATGGGGAGGAGCAGAGGGGAATGGGGAGGAGGAGAGGGGAATGGGGAGGAGGAGAGGGGAATGGGGAGGAGCAGAGGGGAATGGGGAGGAGCAGAGGGGAATGGGGAGGAGCAGAGGGGAATGGGGAGGAGCAGAGGGGAATGGGGAGGAGGAGAGGGGAATGGGGAGGAGGAGAGGGGAATGGGGAGGAGCAGAGGGGAATGGGGAGGAGGAGAGGGGAATGGGGAGGAGGAGAGGGGAATGGGGAGGAGCAGAGGGGAATGGGGAGGAGGAGAGGGGAATGGGGAGGAGCAGAGGGGAATGGGGAGGAGGAGAGGGGAATGGGGAGGAGGAGAGGGGAATGGGGAGGAGCAGAGGGGAATGGGGAGGAGGAGAGGGGAATGGGGAGGAGCAGAGGGGAATGGGGAGGAGCAGAGGGGAATGGGGAGGAGGAGAGGGGAATGGGGAGGAGCAGAGGGGAATGGGGAGGAGGAGAGGGGAATGGGGAGGAGCAGAGGGGAATGGGGAGGAGCAGAGGGGAATGGGGAGGAGCAGAGGGGAATGGGGAGGAGCAGAGGGGAATGGGGAGGAGCAGAGGGGAATGGGGGGAGGAGGAGAGGGGAATGGGGAGGAGCAGAGGGGAATGGGGAGGAGGAGAGGGGAATGGGGAGGAGCAGAGGGGAATGGGGAGGAGCAGAGGGGAATGGGGAGGAGCAGAGGGGAATGGGGAGGAGCAGAGGGGAATGGGGAGGAGCAGAGGGGAATGGGGAGGAGCAGAGGGGAATGGGGAGGAGGAGAGGGGAATGGGGAGGAGCAGAGGGGAAGGGGGAGGAGAGGGGAATGGGGAGGAGCAGAGGGGGAATGGGGAGGAGGAGAGGGGAATGGGGAGGAGCAGAGGGGAATGGGGAGGAGCAGAGGGGAATGGGGAGGAGGAGAGGGAATGGGGAGGAGCAGAGGGGAATGGGGAGGAGAGGGGAATGGGGAGGAGCAGAGGGGAATGGGGAGGAGGAGAGGGGAATGGGGAGGAGCAGAGGGGAATTGGGAGGAGGAGAGGGGAATGGGGAGGTTGTGTCTGTGTCTCTCTCTACCTCTGTCTCTCCCGCTGTGTCTCTCTCTCCCTCTGTCTCTCCCGCTGTGTCTCTCTCTACCTCTCTCTCCCCCTCTCGCTCCCCCCCCCCCCTCGCTCTCGCTCTCTCTCTCGTTCTCTCTCTCTCGCTCTCGTTCTCTCTCTCCCTCTCTCTCTCTCCCCCTCTCGCTCCCCCCCCTCTCTCTATCTTTCCTGTTGATTCTTGGTTTGGCGCAGTGCATCCCCTCAGCCGATTATCAGCTGTCGTCAGACAGAAAGATGATTCTCTACCTCTGTCTCTCCCGCTGTGACTCTCTCTCCCTCTGTCTCTCCCGCTGTGACTCTCTCTCCCTCTGTCTCTCCCGCTGTGTCTCTCTCTACCTCTGTCTCTCCCGCTGTGACTCTCTCTCCCTCTGTCTCTCCCGCTGTGTCTCTCTCTACCTCTGTCTCTCCCGCTGTGTCTGTCTCTCTACCTCTGTCTCTCCCGCTGTGTCTCTCTCTCCCTCTGTCCCTCCCGCTGTGTCTCTCTCTACCTCTGTCTCTCCCGCTGTGACTCTCTCTCCCTCTGTCCCTCCCGCTGTGTCTCTCTCTACCTCTGTCTCTCCCGCTGTGTCTCTCTACCTCTGTCTCTCCCGCTGTGTCTCTCTCTCCCTCTGTCTCTCCCGCTGTGTCTCTCTCTCCCTCTGTCTCTCCCGCTGTGTCTCTCTCTACCTCTGTCTCTCCCGCTGTGTCTGTCTCTCTACCTCTGTCTCTCCCGCTGTGTCTCTCTCTCTACCTCTGTCTCTCCCGCTGTGACTCTCTCTACCTCTGTCTCTCCCGCTGTGACTCTCTCTCCCTCTGTCTCTCCCGCTGTGTCTCTCTCTACCTCTGTCTCTCCCGCTGTGACTCTCTCTACCTCTGTCTCTCCCGCTGTGACTCTCTCTCCCTCTGTCCCTCCCGCTGTGTCTCTCTCTACCTCTGTCTCTCCCGCTGTGTCTCTCTACCTCTGTCTCTCCCGCTGTGACTCTCTCTACCTCTGTCTCTCCCGCTGTGACTCTCTCTCCCTCTGTCCCTCCCGCTGTGTCTCTCTCTACCTCTGTCTCTCCCGCTGTGTCTCTCTACCTCTGTCTCTCCCGCTGTGTCTCTCTCTCCCTCTGTCTCTCCCGCTGTGTCTCTCTCTCCCTCTGTCTCTCCCACTGTGTCTCTCTCTACCTCTGTCTCTCCCGCTGTGTCTGTCTC
Source organism: Oncorhynchus masou masou (assembly GCF_036934945.1). Classification (NCBI taxonomy): domain Eukaryota; kingdom Metazoa; phylum Chordata; class Actinopteri; order Salmoniformes; family Salmonidae; genus Oncorhynchus; species Oncorhynchus masou. The sequence continues at coordinate 3,546,576 of NC_088244.1, read as the reverse complement.
TCTACCTCTGTCTCTCCCGCTGTGTCTCTCTCTCTACCTCTGTCTCTCCCGCTGTGTCTCTCTCTACCTCTGTCTCTCCCGCTGTGTCTCTCTCTACCTCTGTCTCTCCCGCTGTGTCTCTCTCTCTACCTCTGTCTCTCCCGCTGTGTCTGTCTCTCTACCTCTGTCTCTCCCGCTGTGTCTCTCTCTCTACCTCTGTCTCTCCCGCTGTGTCTCTCTCTACCTCTGTCTCTCCCGCTGTGTCTCTCTCTCTACCTCTGTCTCTCCCGCTGTGTCTGTCTCTCTACCTCTGTCTCTCCCGCTGTGTCTCTCTCTACCTCTGTCTCTCCCGCTGTGTCTCTCTCTCTACCTCTGTCTCTCCCGCTGTGTCTGTCTCTCTACCTCTGTCTCTCCCGCTGTGTCTCTCTCTACCTCTGTCTCTCCCGCTGTGTCTCTCTCTCTACCTCTGTCTCTCCCGCTGTGTCTCTCTCTACCTCTGTCTCTCCCGCTGTGTCTCTCTCTCTACCTCTGTCTCTCCCGCTGTGTCTGTCTCTCTACCTCTGTCTCTCCCGCTGTGTCTCTCTCTACCTCTGTCTCTCCCGCTGTGTCTCTCTCTACCTCTGTCTCTCCCGCTGTGTCTCTCTCTCTACCTCTGTCTCTCCCGCTGTGTCTCTCTCTCTACCTCTGTCTCTCCCGCTGTGTCTGTCTCTCTACCTCTGTCTCTCCCGCTGTGTCTCTCTCTACCTCTGTCTCTCCCGCTGTGTCTCTCTCTCTACCTCTGTCTCTCCCGCTGTGTCTCTCTCTACCTCTGTCTCTCCCGCTGTGTCTCTCTCTCTACCTCTGTCTCTCCCGCTGTGTCTCTCTCTCTACCTCTGTCTCTCCCGCTGTGTCTCTCTCTACCTCTGTCTCTCCCGCTGTGTCTCTCTCTACCTCTGTCTCTCCCGCTGTGTCTGTCTCTCTACCTCTGTCTCTCCCGCTGTGTCTCTCTCTACCTCTGTCTCTCCCGCTGTGTCTCTCTCTACCTCTGTCTCTCCCGCTGTGTCTCTCTCTCTACCTCTGTCTCTCCCGCTGTGTCTCTCTCTCTACCTCTGTCTCTCCCGCTGTGTCTCTCTCTACCTCTGTCTCTCCCGCTGTGTCTCTCTCTCCCTCTGTCTCTCCCGCTGTGTCTCTCTCTACCTCTGTCTCTCCCGCTGTGTCTCTCTCTCTACCTCTGTCTCTCCCGCTGTGTCTCTCTCTACCTCTGTCTCTCCCGCTGTGTCTCTCTCTCCCTCTGTCTCTCCCTCCCTCTGTCTCTCCCGCTGTGTCTCTCTCTCCCTCTGTCTCTCCCGCTGTGTCTCTCTCTACCTCTGTCTCTCCCGCTGTGTCTCTCTCTCCCTCTGTCTCTCCCGCTGTGTCTCTCTCTCTCCCTCTGTCTCTCCTGCTGTGTCTCTCTACCTCTGTCTCTCCCGCTGTGTCTCTCTCTCTACCTCTGTCTCTCCCGCTGTGTCTCTCTCTACCTCTGTCTCTCCCGCTGTGTCTCTCTCTCCCTCTGTCTCTCCCTCCCTCTGTCTCTCCCGCTGTGTCTCTCTCTCCCTCTGTCTCTCCCGCTGTGTCTCTCTCTACCTCTGTCTCTCCCGCTGTGTCTCTCTCTCCCTCTGTCTCTCCCGCTGTGTCTCTCTCTCTCCCTCTGTCTCTCCTGCTGTGTCTCTCTCTCTCCCTCTGTCTCTCCTGCTGTCTCTCTCTACCTCTGTCTCTCCCGCTGTGTCTCTCTCTCTACCTCTGTCTCTCCCGCTGTGTCTCTCTCTACCTCTGTCTCTCCCGCTGTGTCTCTCTCTACCTCTGTCTCTCCCGCTGTGTCTCTCTCTCCCTCTGTCTCTCCCTCCCTCTGTCTCTCCCGCTGTGTCTCTCTCTCCCTCTGTCTCTCCCGCTGTGTCTCTCTCTACCTCTGTCTCTCCCGCTGTGTCTCTCTCTCCCTCTGTCTCTCCCGCTGTGTCTCTCTCTCTCCCTCTGTCTCTCCTGCTGTGTCTCTCTACCTCTGTCTCTCTACCTCTGTCTCTCCCGCTGTGTCTCTCTCTACCTCTGTCTCTCCCGCTGTGTCTCTCTCTACCTCTGTCTCTCCCGCTGTCTCTCTCTCTCCCTCTGTCTCTCCCGCTGTGTCTCTCTCTACCTCTGTCTCTCCCGCTGTCTCTCTCTCTCTACCTCTGTCTCTCCCGCTGTGTCTCTCTCTACCTCTGTCTCTCCCGCTGTGTCTCTCTCTACCTCTGTCTCTCCCGCTGTGTCTCTCTCTCTCTGTCCTCCCGCTGTCTCTCCCTCTGTCTCTCCCGCTGTGTCTCTCTCTACCTCTGTCTCTCCCGCTGTGTGTCTCTCTCTCCTCTCTGTCTCTCCCGCTGTGTCTCTCCCTCTGTGTCTCTCTCTACCTCTGTCTCTCCCGCTGTGTCTCTCTCTACCTCTGTCTCTCCCGCTGTGTCTCTCTCTCTCTGTCTCTCCTCTGTCTCTCTCCGCTCTACCTCTGTCTCTCCCGCTGTCTCTGTCTCTCCTCTGTCTCTCTGTCTCTCTCACCTCTGTCTCTCTGTGTCTCTCTACCTCTGTCTCTCCCGCTGTGTCTCTCTCTACCTCTGTCTCTCTGTGTCTCTCTCTCTACCTCTGTCTCTCCCGCTGTGTCTCTCTCTCTACCTCTGTCTCTCCCGCTGTGTCTCTCTCTCTACCTCTGTCTCTCCCGCTGTGTCTCTCTCTCTACCTCTGTCTCTCCCGCTGTGTCTCTCTCTACCTCTGTCTCTCCCGCTGTGTCTCTCTCTCTACCTCTGTCTCTCCCGCTGTGTCTCTCTCTACCTCTGTCTCCCTGCTGTCTCTCTCTCCCTCTGTCTCTCCCGCTGTGTCTCTCTCTCCCTCTGTCTCTCCCGCTGTGTCTCTCTCTACCTCTGTCTCTCCCGCTGTGTCTCTCTCTCCCTCTGTCTCTCCTGCTGTGTCTCTCTACCTCTGTCTCTCTACCTCTGTCTCTCCCGCTGTGTCTCTCTCTACCTCTGTCTCTCCCGCTGTGTCTCTCTCTACCTCTGTCTCTCCCGCTGTGTCTCTCTCTCTACCTCTGTCTCTCCCGCTGTGTCTCTCTCTACCTCTGTCTCTCCCGCTGTGTCTCTCTCTCTACCTCTGTCTCTCCCGCTGTGTCTCTCTCTCTACCTCTGTCTCTCCCGCTGTGTCTCTCTCTACCTCTGTCTCTCCCGCTGTGTCTCTCTCTACCTCTGTCTCTCCCGCTGTGTCTCTCTCTACCTCTGTCTCTCCCGCTGTGTCTCTCTCTCCCTCTGTCTCTCCCGCTGTGTCTCTCTCTACCTCTGTCTCTCCCGCTGTGTCTCTCTCTACCTCTGTCTCTCCCGCTGTGTCTCTCTCTACCTCTGTCTCTGTGTCTCTCTCTCCCTCTGTCTCTCTGTGTCCTCTCACCTCTGTCTCTCCCGCTCTGTCTCTCTACCTCTGTCTCTCTGTCTCTCTCACCTCTGTCTCTCCCGCTGTTCTCTCTCTACCTCTGTCTCCCGCTCTCTCTCTACCTCTGTCTCTTCACTCTCTCTCTCTGTCTCTCTCTCTCTCTTTCTCTCTCTCTCTTTCTCTTTCTCTCTCTCTCCTCTTTCTCTCTCTCTCTCTCTCTCTCTCCCGCTGTGTCTCTCTCTACCTCTGTCTCTCCCGCTGTGTCTCTCTCTACCTCTGTCTCTCCCGCTGTGTCTCTCTCTCTACCTCTGTCTCTCCCGCTGTGTTTCTCTCTCTACCTCTGTCTCTCCCGCTGTGTCTCTCTCTACCTCTGTCTCTTCCGCTGTGTCTCTCTCTACCTCTGTCTCTCCCGCTGTGTCTCTCTCTCTACCTCTGTCTCTCCCGCTGTGTCTCTCTCTACCTCTGTCTCTCCCGCTGTGTCTCTCTCTCTACCTCTGTCTCTCCCGCTGTGTCTCTCTCTCTACCTCTGTCTCTCCCGCTGTGTCTCTCTCTACCTCTGTCTCTCCCGCTGTGTCTCTCTCTCCCTCTGTCTCTCCCGCTGTGTCTCTCTCTACCTCTGTCTCTCCCGCTGTGTCTCTCTCTCCCTCTGTCTCTCCCGCTGTGTCTCTCTCTCTCCCTCTGTCTCTCCCGCTGTGTCTCTCTCTACCTCTGTCTCTCCCGCTGTGTCTCTCTCTCTCCCTCCCTCTACCTCTCACTCGCTCTCTCTGTCTCTCTCTCTACCTCTGTCTCTCTCACTGTCTCTCTTTCTCTCTCTCTTTCTCTCTCTCTTTCTCTCTCTTTCTTTCTTTCTCTCTCTCTCTTTCTCTCTCTTTCTTTCTCTTTCTCTCTCTCTCCTCTTTCTCTCTCTCTCTCTCTCTCTCTCTCTCTCTCTCTCTCTCTCTCTCTCTCTCTCTCTCTCTCTCTCTCTCTCTCTCTCTCTCTCTCTCTCTCTCTCTCTCTCTTTGCCTGGTAGTTCTTTCCATCTTCATATAATTTTTGTCTCTACACAGAGAAAGCGAGTCGAGGAGATCCTGGATGACGAGAAAGGATTGACGATAACCCGCCGTTGAGAGTCGAGACCTGCCGTCCTCCTGCTTTGTAAATGGCCTCCTGCTTTGTAACTGTCCTCCTGCTTGGTAACTGTCCTCCTGCTTTGTAACTGTCCTCCTGCTTGGTAACTGTCCTCCTGCTTGGTAACTGTCCTCCTGCTTGGTAACTGTCCTCCTGCTTGGTAACTGTCCTCCTGCTTTGTAACTGTCCTCCTGCTTTGTAACTGTCCTCCTGCTTGGTAACTGTCCTCCTGCTTTGTAACTGTCCTCCTGCTTTGTAACTGTCCTCCTGCTTTGTAACTGTCCTCCTGCTTTGTAACTGTCCTCCTGTGTAACAAAAAGGGAACTCTCTATTTCACTGTTCTGGCTTCATAGAAACTCTACTGTACATTTTCTTACAGTTTCAAAAGTCTCCATAACTACTACTACTGCAGTTAGGTCCCCTGCTACACTCATCCAACAAGCACCTAGGGTAGTGCACTACTTTAGACCAGGGTCCTTAGGGGTAGTGCACTACTTTAGACCAGGGTCCTTAGGGGTAGTGCACTACTATAGACCAGGGCCCATAGGGGTAGTCCACTACTTTAGACCAGGGCCCATAGGGGTAGTGCACTACTTTAGACCAGGGTCCATAGGGGTAGTGCACTACTATAGACCAGGGCCCATAAGGGTAGTGCACTACTTTAGACCAGGGTCCATAGGGGTAGTGCACTACTTTAGACCAGGACCCATAGGGGTAGTGCACTACTATAGACCAGGACACATAGGGGTAGTGCACTACTATAGACCAGGACCCATAGGGGTAGTGCACTACTTTAGACCAGGACAGATAGGGGTAGTGCACTACTATAGACCAGGACCCATAGGGGTAGTGCACTACTTTAGACCAGGACCCATAGGGGTAGTGCACTACTATAGACCAGGGCCCATAGGGGTAGTGACCAGGGCCCATAGGGGTAGTGCACTACTTTAGACCAGGGCCCATAGGGGTAGTGACCAGGGCCCATAGGGGTAGTGCACTACTTTAGACCAGGACACATAGGGGTAGTGCACTACTTTAGACCAGGGTCCATAGGGGTAGTGCACTACTTTAGACCAGGGTCCATAGGGGTAGTGCACTACTTTAGACCAGGGTCCATAGGGGTAGTGCACTACTTTAGACCAGGGTCCATAGGGGTAGTGCACTACTTTAGACCAGGGCCCATAGGGGTAGTGCACTACTTTAGACCAGGGCCCATAGGGGTAGTGCACTAGTTTAGACCAGGGTCCATAGGGGTAGTGCACTGCTATAGACCAGGACCCATAGGGGTAGTGCACTACTTTAGACCAGGGTCCATAGGGGTAGTGCACTACTTTAGACCAGGGTCCATAGGGGTAGTGCACTGCTATAGACCAGGACCCATAGGGGTAGTGCACTACTTTAGACCAGGGTCCATAGGGGTAGTGCACTACTTTAGACCAGGGTCCATAGGGGTAGTGCACTACTTTAGACCAGGACACATAGGGGTAGTGCACTACTATAGACCAGGGCCCATAGGGGTAGTGCACTACTTTAGACCAGGGCCCATAGGGGTGGTCCACTACTTTAGACCAGGGTCCATAGGGGTAGTGCACTACTACAGACCAGGGCCCATAGGGGTAGTGCACTACTATAGACCAGGGCCCATAGGGGTAGTGCACTACTTTAGACCAGGGTCCATAGGGGTAGTGCACTACTATAGACCAGGGCCCATAGGGGTAGTGCACTACTATAGACCAGGGCCCATAGGGGTAGTGCACTACTTTAGACCAGGGTCCATAGGGGTAGTGCACTACTTTAGACCAGGGTCCATAGGGGTAGTGCACTACTTTAGACCAGGGCCCATAGGGGTAGTCCACTACTTTAGACCAGGACACATAGGGGTAGTGCACTGCTATAGACCAGGTCCCATAGGGGTAGTGCACTACTTTAGACCAGGGTCCATAGGGGTAGTGCACTACTTTAGACCAGGACACATAGGGGTAGTGCACTACTATAGACAAGGGCCCATAGGGGTAGTGCACTACTTTAGACCAGGGCCCATAGGGGTGGTCCACTACTTTAGACCAGGACACATAGGCGTAGTGCACTGCTATAGACCAGGGTCCATAGGGGTAGTGCACTGCTGTAGACCAGGACCCATAGGTGTAGTGCACTACTATAGACCAGGGTCCATAGGGGTAGTGCACTGCTGTAGACCAGGACCCATAGGTGTAGTGCACTACTTTAGACCAGGGTCCATAGGGGTAGGGCACTACTATAGACCATGGTCCATAGGGGTAGTGCACTACTATAGACCATGGTCCATAGGGGTAGTGCACTACTTTAGACCAGGGCCCATAGGGGTAGTGCACTACTTTAGACCAGGGTCCATAGGGGTAGTGCACTACTTTAGACCAGGGTCCATAGGGTAGTGCACTACTATAGACCAGGGTCCTTAGGGGTAGTGCACTACTTTAGACCAGGGTCCATAGGGGTAGTGCACTACTTTAGACCAGGGTCCATAGGGTAGTGCACTACTTTAGACCAGGGTCCATAGGGGTAGTGCACTACTTTAGACCAGGGTCCATAGGGGTAGTGCACTACTATAGACCATGGTCCATAGGGGTAGTGCACTACTATAGACCAGGGTCCATAGGGGTAGTGCACTACTTTAGACCAGGGTCCTTAGGGGTAGTGCACTACTTTAGACCAGGGTCCTTAGGGGTAGTGCACTACTTTAGACCATGGTCCATTGGGGTAGTGCACTACTATAGACCAGGGCCCATAGGGGTAGTGCACTACTTTAGACCAGGGTCCATAGGGGTAGTGCACTACTTTAGACCAGGACACATAGGGGTAGTCCACTACTTTAGACCAGGACACATAGGGGCAGTGCACTACTTTAGACCAGGGCCCATAGGGGTAGTGCACTGCTTTAGACCAGGGTCCATAGGGGTAGTGCACTACTTTAGACCAGGACACATAGGGGTAGTGCACTACTATAGACCAGGGCCCATAGGGGTAGTGCACTACTTTAGACCAGGGCCCATAGGGGTGGTCCACTACTTTAGACCAGGGTCCATAGGGGTAGTGCACTACTACAGACCAGGGCCCATAGGGGTAGTGCACTGCTGTAGACCAGGACCCATAGGGGTAGTGCACTACTTTAGACCAGGGTCCATAGGGGTAGGGCACTACTATAGACCATGGTCCATTGGGGTAGTGCACTACTATAGACCATGGTCCATAGGGGTAGTGCACTACTTTAGACCAGGGCCCATAGTGGTATTGCACTACTTTAGACCAGGGTCCATAGGGGTAGTGCACTACTTTAGACCAGGGTCCATAGGGTAGTGCACTACTATAGACCATGGTCCATTGGGGTAGTGCACTACTATAGACCATGGTCCATAGGGGTAGTGCACTACTTTAGACCAGGGCCCATAGGGGTAGTGCACTACTTTAGACCAGGGTCCATAGGGGTAGTGCACTACTTTAGACCAGGGTCCATAAGGTAGCGCACTACTATAGACCAGGGTCCATAGGGGTAGTGCACTACTTTAGACCAGGGTCCATAGGCGTAGTGCACTACTTTAGACCAGGGCCCATAGGGGTAGTGCACTACTTTAGACCAGGGTCCATAGGGGTAGTGCACTACTTTAGACCAGGGTCCATAAGGTAGCGCACTACTATAGACCAGGGTCCATAGGGGTAGTGCACTAGTTTAGACCAGGGTCCATAGGGGTAGTGCACTACTTTAGACCAGGGTCCATAGGCGTAGTGCACTACTATAGACCAGGGTCCTTAGGGGTAGTGCACTACTTTAGACCAGGGTCCATAGGGGTAGTGCACTACTTTAGACCAGGGTCCATAGGGTAGTGTACTACTATAGACCAGGGTCCATAGGGTAGTGCACTACTTTAGACCAGGGCCCATAGGGGTAGTGTACCACTATAGACCAGGGCCCATAGGGGTAGTGCACTACTATAGACCATGGTCCATTGGGGTAGTGCACTACTATAGACCAGGGCCCATAGGGGTAGTGCACTACTTTAGACCATGGTCCATAGGGGTAGTGCACTACTATAGACCAGGGTCCTTAGGGGTAGTGCACTACTATAGACCATGGTCCATAGGGGTAGTGCACTACTATAGACCAGGGTCCTTAGGGGTAGTGCACTACTTTAGACCATGGTCCATAGGGGTAGTGTACTACTATAGACCAGGGTCCATAGGGGTAGTGCACTACTTTAGACCAGGGTCCATAGGGGTAGTGCACTACTTTAGACCAGGGTCCTTAGGGGTAGTCCACTACTTTAGACCAGGGTCCATAGGGGTAGTGCACTACTTTAGACCAGGGTCCATAGGGGTAGTGCACTACTTTAGACCATGGTCCATAGGGGTAGTGCACTACTTTAGACCAGGGTCCATAGGGGTAGTGCACTACTATAGACCAGGGTCCATAGGGGTAGTGCACTACTATAGACCAGGGTCCATAGGGGTAGTGTACTACTTTAGACCAGGGTCCATAGGGGTAGTGCACTACTTTAGACCAGGGCCCATAGGGTAGTGTACTACTATAGACCAGGGTCCATAGGGTAGTGCACTACTTTAGACCAGGGTCCATAGGAGTAGTGCACTACTATAGACCATGGTCCATAGGGGTAGTGCACTGCTATAGACTAGGGTCCATAGGGGTAGTGCACTACTTTAGACCAGGGTCCTTAGGGGTAGTCCACTACTTTAGACCAGGGTCCATAGGGGTAGTGCACTACTTTAGACCAGGGTCCATAGGGGTAGTGCACTACTTTAGACCAGGGTCCATATGGGTAGTGCACTACTTTAAACCAGGGTCCATAGGGGTAGTGCACTACTTTAGACCATGGTCCATAGGGGTAGTGCACTACTATAGACCATGGTCCATAGGGGTAGTGCACTGCTATAGACTAGGGTCCATAGGGGTAGTGCACTACTTTAGACCAGGGCCCATAGGGGTGGTCCACTAGTTTAGACCAGGACACATAGGGTTGTCCACTACTTTAGACCAGGACACATAGGGGTAGTGCACTACTTTAGACCAGGGTCCATAGGGGTAGTGCACTACTTTAGACCAGGGTCCTTAGGGGTAGTGCACTACTTTAGACCAGGGTCCATAGGGGTAGTGCACTGCTTTAGACCAGGTCCCATAGGGGTAGTGCACTACTATAGACCAGGGTCCATAGGGGTAGTGCACTACTTTAGACCAGGGCCCATAGGGGTAGTGCACTACTATAGACCAGGGTCCATAGGGGTAGTGCACTACTATAGACCAGGGCCCATAGGGGTAGTGCACTGCTATAGACCAGGACCCATAGGGGTAGTGCACTACTTTAGACCAGGTCCCATAGGGGTAGTGCACTACTATAGACCAGGGTCCATAGGTTAGTGCACTACTTTAGACCAGGGCCCATAGGGGTAGTGCACTACTATAGACCATGGTCCATTGGGGTAGTGCACTACTATAGACCAGGGTCCATAAGGGTAGTGCACTACTTTAGACCAGTGTCCATAGGGGTAGTGCACTACTTTAGACCAGGGTCCATAGGGTAGTGCACTACTATAGACCATGGTCCATTGGGGTAGTGCACTACTATAGACCATGGTCCATAGGGGTAGTGCACTACTTTAGACCAGGGCCCATAGGGGTAGTGCACTACTTTAGACCAGGGTCCATAGGGGTAGTGCACTACTTTAGACCAGGGTCCATAAGGTAGCGCACTACTATAGACCAGGGTCCATAGGGGTAGGGCACTAGTTTAGACCAGGGTCCATAGGGGTAGTGCACTACTTTAGACCAGGGTCCATAGGGGTAGTGCACTACTATAGACCAGGGTCCTTAGGGGTAGTGCACTACTTTAGACCAGGGTC